>NW_027311794.1:0-62021 GCF_918797505.1 Bemisia tabaci
ACTTGAAGATCCAGGACAACTCAGGAGCCTTGTTGCTCGTTGCCTTGCCCTTGATCGTCTTCGTCTGTCCGAAAAATGATAAGGCATCAGGCCTGCACGTTCACCACTTACCATTGAGGTCTGTGGTACGGGTAATCTGATGCGGTGTCCGTACCGTCGGATCGCGGAGACTAACCTACCATTGAGGTCTGTGGTATGGGGTAATCTGATTGCGGTGTCCGGTACCCGTCGGATCGCAGGAGACTACTCAGTAGGACCACGAATAGCAGAAAGGAACCAAGCCACATCAGCTATTCCCAGATTTAATTGAGAAATTTAATTTATCACATGAAAACGGTTGTGCGGATTTGAGTGAAAATTTCAGTGAATTTGCTGCTGCACAATACGAGGAAAATTTCTTAAAATTTTCCAAGGAATCCACACAAACGTTCTCTTGTAAAAAAATTGAAGGGCCGGATAGACGAGGAAGCCAAGGGGTGCTGGACTACAGGGTGGCATGAAACGTAAGAAAGAAATGAAAGATTGGAAGTTTCAGTGAAATATTTCATGAAATTTCACGAGGCTATGAAATATTTCATATTTTTCAGAGGCTAGAGTATGCAACCCGCACTCAAACACACGAAAAAATATAGGAAAGTCAAAATTTTACATTTTGCTAAACATGGGAAGGAACCGGTATTTTTCAATATCTTTCATAAATTTCCGAAATTTGAATGAAATATTTCACGTGAAATTTCAAGATTTTATTTTTCATGAAATTTTGCCACCCTGCAGAGCCGCCCGGGCCCCTGTGCCAGCTTCTTTTGTTCAGAACAGGGGCCTGTAATTTTTTTTCTTTTTTCTTTTAAGGACAGGGGCCCGTAGATACTTTTCATCGTTTCAACTTTCATCATTTTCTAGTTTCCCCTTTCATTTAATGCCAATAATTATTTGCATCCAAATTTCTATGCCGTTTAACCTGTTCCGTTTTCGACTTTTAAGTGATTTTTGATGTATATACTGGCAAAAATAGTTTTAGGCCATTGTTTCTCTACAATTTAGGACCCTTTTTCAGATTAATTAATAAATGTCCAGCAAAATAAATGAGAAATTTCCTTAATTTTTCAACACTATAATCGATTAAATGGCTGTCTGAAAGTTCCCAGATTTACGAATTTTCCGGAGGGGGAGGGGCGGACGCGGACCCCTCGCGCGTACCAGCCGCCCGGGCCCTTAAGTTTCTTTCCAGCCCTGGTTTCGATTTTTCGACCCCCGACCCCCGGACTAGGACCTTCCGCAATTTAGAAAGCGGATATTTAGGTGGAGAAGGTAAGGTGCATGAAAGTGGAAACTTTTAAACGACACAGGTATCTCGTGAACGGAGAGGGGTTACTATCGTGGCATGAATACATTTAAAGGATACTGTGCGTTCTAAGCTGATAATAATGAAATTGTTCCGTCTCAAAATTTTAGTCCATTGCCGCAGCTCAAATTTTCAATTGTTACACTTTAGACTTAGGAGTTAAGGAATCGTACGAAAAATAATCGCGGAGTTCAGGACCACGGGTGATTCCGTGTCCTGGGACTCGTAACAACATGCCAGGCTTCGGCATACTGCAACGTACCGGATCGTCTATCATAGCAGCCGTTCCTTCATGTTGAATTTGAACAATCTTCGCAATGCGGCGTGGTCTTCTCACTTACTCACGCAGGGCATCTTATAATTATTCTCTAAGGGGTGATATATCAGATTATCCGGGACAGCGCGAACGCAGTCCCGACTCCCAAAAATTACGCGCCCGAGGTATCTACATTTGAGATACTCGCAGGGGTCAGCCCAACCGGAGTGCAATGGAAGGGCCTCGCCCTGGGGGAACCGCCTTCTTGATCACGGTAGCCCCCACGCCAGGTAAGTATGAGCGTAAAGTCTGATACTTGGGGTACCCACCAAAATTGAACCTCCCTCAGTCACCGAGTGTGCAAAATATTCATTTCGTGCGCATTGAGATTGAGTGTGAAAGAGAATTAAATTAGCCGTTGCAATCGATTGATCATTCCTTCAAATTGGACTTCCTTCAGCTCACCAGTCACAAAATATTATTTTCTAATTAAAAAGAGAATGAAACTGATCAGAAACAAATCACTCCAGTGGAGTGAGTCATCGTGCACACGCTGTACTTTATCTCCTGGAAGTGCAGATGTGAGTCGTCAGAGAGCGCCTCCTCCTTGGCTACGGTTAGGTTAGGTTAGACAAAACTCGGACAGATCGCGTTCAGAACAGATCAACTATCAACTCAAGGAGCGCCGAATTTAAACTCGCGTGAGAGAGTTCACAAACACACACTCAGCAATGCGCTGGTGTTCTTCGGTATTGTACTTCATCTTCAAAGCACTTTATTATTTCAAAACACCAAAAATGTATTTTTAAAGAATATGGCAAACTGCCCTATCGCTTATCTACCAGTTTCCAACATTTTCATTGAGAAAAAAAAGTAATGTCTAAAACAACAATCAAAACTAACACAACCAATGCAACAAGCACCTCGGACACAACAAATTCAAGTTATGTTTGATCAAACATAACTTACACATGAACAACCAACACACAAAACACAACAATCATATCAAACGCGTCACACACAAGAAACATCGAAGAAGCGAAACACACCAAAATACACGAACGCACAACTGGACTACATTTTGCAATTTGGAACTATAAATTCTAGCCCAGTGTAAAAACAACGTATGTGCCATTAGTTTCCCAATGCACATGTAAGTTTTTCCAGAAAAACCAGAATTTACAGTTCCAAATTGCAAAATGCAGTCCAACCAATACATCTGTTACATTTGAACACGATTGGAACTCTGAAGGTGTTTCGTGTGTTTGTAATGATTGATTTTTCCTCTATGTTTGATCTGTTCCAAATTGTGCTCAAATCTGATCGAGGATAATATTTTTGAAGCTCATAAAATACAGCCACTGAAATAAATGATAGAATATAGATAGAGAATCACTGCTGACGGAAGAAAGCAAGAGGACTTGTGACTTTTCTTCCCCAAGTCCCCACTTCATCTCATCTCTCGTAAATAAGGGGACAGAAAGAACTGAGAAAACTTAAATGCCAAACTTACATTTTCCAAAATTCGACGATTGTTACGTGCATGCAAAATTTCTTGGAATAACATAATTTCGAATTTCATGGAATTATGAGTGATTCAATGCAATTTTAATAAGTTCTTGATATGGTCTCAGGAGGCCATGCATGAAACGTCTTGGTTACGAAATCTTTTCAAAGCCCTAAATTTCAATTTTTTAATGGTTAAATTCAACAAATTTCGCGCGAATACCATGAGACCTCAAATTCTTATTTTTCATGATTTTTCCAATCTCATTTCGGTTAGGTACTAGCTTTTTTTTTCTAACGTTTTCGTACATTCCTTCCGTCCGTGGAAAATGTATGCATGGATAGGAAAATGAAAACGCTCTCGGAAAATAAATTTCATGAAATACCTCACAATCGCGATGAGTGATTCCACTTTGAAGATATGTAAACACCTCAGCCCTCAGCCTCCCCCTCCTGACTGGTGCGCGGTGCCGCTGATTTGTACTCTCCAACAGAGAGCGCTGCTAGTCCTCGTCGACAAGCCGGCCCGTGCACCCCCGTGTTGAATCTTAGCGCGGTCGAGCAATTTTCATGATCGTTTAATGCCAATTTAAAGTTTAAACAATAGCTAATTGGTCAATTTTTCTTTTTGATCTTAAATTTGCTCAATAATTCACACCAATCAAATCCGTACAACATGCGAAAAAAAGGGATCAATACGACGGCAAACTCTCCGACAACAGGAGTACTAATTTTCTTCTTTAGCGAGTCAGTATATAATTCGGAACCTTTTCGGCAACCTTCGTACTCGCTTCGGCGGTACATATACTAAAATTGGAACGATACAGAGAAGATTAGCATGGCCCCTGCGCAAGGATGACACGCAAAATCGTGAAGCGTTCCACATTTTTTGGCAACTTTTTCTTCATGGAAGCATCTTTCTTTGCTTCCCAAGTTTTTACTGGATCTATGTAATCATACTTTCATACATAAAGGTACACTATTAATAGACGAGGAGGGTCTCGCCGAAAAATTTTAACCGGAAAGATCTATAAATGCCACCATTATATTTCGATGTCATTTTTGTTAATGTTAGCGGATCTGTCGGTCTGGCAGGTCATATCGGTGACTTTCAATGGGTGACTTCAAATTTCAAAAAAATTTGCCAAAATTTAACTGGAGAGATCTATTTATGAAATCTTACCAACGAGTAGAATGTGATGCCCATAACGCAAATGAATCGGTCATCAGTCGAAATTGGCGACCGAATAGTCGCCAGACCAATATAAAATTTTTAAAATTGCCCAAATTTTAACCGGAAAGATCTACCGATGAAACCAGTCGCATTTTATTGGAAAAATAGTCACGTGACGATATTTCTCGGTCTGGCAGTCGATATCGCTGACGAAACTCCTGCCAGACCGTCCTAAAGTAGAGAAATGAGCCTCTAGACAGGGTAAGAACTGGAGGCTCTAAGCACATGAATCTGCATCAGAATTTCGCGTAGAATTCAATGGTACAAACGGGAATTCATGAAACCAACTAATAAGCGAGATATTTGCGTAAATAGACTGCGCATTTTTGTAAATCCCGCTCGCCTAATATACGAATGACGTCACATTTGTAGCCAATAGGATTGTCGCAGCGCTGCGCAGCGCCGACTGAGCATCGGCCATCGAAAACGTCCAACGCTCCCAACGCCGGGATCGTAAACAAACGAAAATTGATAACAGGAAGGACCCAAGCACCCAAGCAACTCGAAATCTTTTAATTTTCATTAATTACAGTCCATGTTCGACTTCAAGAAAGCATTTGACAACCATTTTCCTCGTATTTTATAACCTGGAGCCACAGCCTATCGGCTCATTGTAATGTGCACTCTGAGAATCAGTTCCACAAGTCCAAACCCTGACATTCTTTTCTTTGACCATTCTCTTTTCATTCTCGCCACAATTTAAGTGTTATGCAGTTTCTTTATCTAAAATATGTGGTCTTGAATTCATTCAGGAGTCAGAAGTTTACCTTTCTTTTAGTATTACAGCCCTTTGACCCCTCAAACTTCACCGATATGACCTCATGTAGTTCAAGGTTTCTCTGGCCCGAACCGAGTGATTACACATCTGAGGTGTGTCTCATGGTTCTTCAAATTAGCAGTTTAGAACTAAATTAGGGACTACAGTGACTCAATCCAGTTCTGCTTTCTTGTTCAATGTTTGTTATCAGTGTCTGTTCTTTTACGTGACCAATCTAGTGCATGCACTGTTACGCTATAAGTACAGGTATTATTGCTTTTTTCCTGCTGTCAGACCTTTTTCTTAAGCCTGCTGATTCACCACAGAATCTGCCCTAGTTGTGTAAATAATTTGGTGTGTAGTTATTGAGTTAATACCTCCTTGCGGTGATGCAAACTTTCTCAGATCCGTCATAAGTGGGTATTGCATTTAGACGATCACTCGGACCAGATGAAATCACTGCTCTAGCAGCTTCAAATTTATACTTTGATCTCTGATTCACTAATAAATAACACTTTATGGTGTCATTTATATTTAATCAGTTCAAAGCTAATTCGACAATGAATCATCAATGGTCCGATCGAAAAAGGAATTTTCTGGTGCGTGCTACGGCTGAATCGACATTACCTACAACTCAACTTTCGAAAGCATGAACCTTAAAAAAATTCATCAGGAACTGGTACTTGGTAAGTAATAATTATGTTAGCACTCTCCTATTTCTGAAGAGATGTGTGTCCTGTAAATTTCAGAATATACTCTCCTGCCATATATCTAAAGAGGAATACAACATCTCAAGTGGGTGAAGTTATAAAATTGTGGAAATTGGTCATTTAAAGGGCTTTTCTGCTCGAAGACATGACTGAACCAATCTGAAAGCTGTGAGTTACGAATGATGGAGGGTCCAAGGTGTCTTCCCTGCTTTAAAAGATAAGGAATTGTGCCTCAGGCCTTAAATGCTATTGGAAATTCCAAACATTGTGAATTCAAATGCACGCTACACTTCATCAATGAATATGGAAATTTGTCTCAGAGAAAATCTGATAAGACCATTCTGGTAGTTATTTATTCCTGGTTTCTTAATTTCAGAATTTTTGTATTCTAGTTATCATCAAATGCTAATCAACAGATATTGCACAAAACAGTTGCTAATTATTTGAGGATTCATTTCTTAATCAGTATGTTTTATGTGTTTCATGCAGCGACGAGCCTTACTGAATTTCATGAAATGAAGTGATCACACCTACTTACCTGCAACATAGTTAGATCATCCTCCAAGCGTTAAGAAAATATTTTTCCTCTCTTTTAAGAATTCAGGGCGAGTAAAACCTGCTCAACAAAAGTTTGTGTAAGATTGTTCCATTCAAAATCACCTAAGAATCATTTCAATGGTAAAGTTGCCAACGATTCCTATTGAAAGTCGTTTGGTTCACTGAATTTTTCAGGTACCGAAAGATGAAAGGATCTTGAAAAGTCATAGAATTACATCCCACCATGAAAACAAGTTGGGAAAAACAGTTCAGATTGACCAGGGATGACATTTGTAACATTTACTTCTCAAACCAATCTAATGGCCAAACATAGGTATCATTTGCAAAACGTGTAAATTACATATCCTGAATACGTTGCTCAAACTTTCTACATCCAGTTCAGATTTTCAAAGGGAAGCAAGTCAGCATATTGTTTGAATTAATTACTGAATTTTCTGCCCATGTAGAGGAAAAATATCACATTTCAGAGATTTTGTTGAATGATTTTTTAATTGAGAAATTAAGAGGAACAGGAAGTCTGAAACTTTGTGAATTTAGGTAAGTGGTTTCCCAGTTTAGCCTTGTCATTAACATCCTCTTTTTGCCATGAATGATTATCCACAAACGTAAGCATACTCACACTAACTGTCCAACAACAGATCCGTATGTACCCTGGTGATACCTTAGTAACTTCAGATATCTTACCTTTTGAACTACTTGAATGGTTGAAAAATATTTTCACTTCAAGACGGATGGTCATGTCCTGATTGAAGCTTTCGAAAATTGAATGTAGTGTCGATTCAGCCATAGCACGCACCAGAAAATTCCTTTTTCGATCGGACCATTGATGATTCATTGTCGAATTAGCTTTGAACTGATTAAATATAAATGACACCATAAAGTGTTATTTATTAGTGAATCAGAGATCAAAGTATAAATTTGAAGCTGCTAGAGCAGTGATTTCATCTGGTCCGAGTGATCGTCTAAATGCAATACCCACTTATGACGGATCTGAGAAAGTTTGCATCACCGCAAGGAGGTATTAACTCAATAACTACACACCAAATTATTTACACAACTAGGGCAGATTCTGTGGTGAATCAGCAGGCTTAAGAAAAAGGTCTGACAGCAGGAAAAAAGCAATAATACCTGTACTTATAGCGTAACAGTGCATGCACTAGATTGGTCACGTAAAAGAACAGACACTGATAACAAACATTGAACAAGAAAGCAGAACTGGATTGAGTCACTGTAGTCCCTAATTTAGTTCTAAACTGCTAATTTGAAGAACCATGAGACACACCTCAGATGTGTAATCACTCGGTTCGGGCCAGAGAAACCTTGAACTACATGAGGTCATATCGGTGAAGTTTGAGGGGTCAAAGGGCTGTAATACTAAAAGAAAGGTAAACTTCTGACTCCTGAATGAATTCAAGACCACATATTTTAGATAAAGAAACTGCATAACACTTAAATTGTGGCGAGAATGAAAAGAGAATGGTCAAAGAAAAGAATGTCAGGGTTTGGACTTGTGGAACTGATTCTCAGAGTGCACATTACAATGAGCCGATAGGCTGTGGCTCCAGGTTATAAAATACGAGGAAAATGGTTGTCAAATGCTTTCTTGAAGTCGAACATGGACTGTAATTAATGAAAATTAAAAGATTTCGAGTTGCTTGGGTGCTTGGGTCCTTCCTGTTATCAATTTTCGTTTGTTTACGATCCCGGCGTTGGGAGCGTTGGACGTTTTCGATGGCCGATGCTCAGTCGGCGCTGCGCAGCGCTGCGACAATCCTATTGGCTACAAATGTGACGTCATTCGTATATTAGGCGAGCGGGATTTACAAAAATGCGCAGTCTATTTACGCAAATATCTCGCTTATTAGTTGGTTTCATGAATTCCCGTTTGTACCATTGAATTCTACGCGAAATTCTGATGCAGATTCATGTGCTTAGAGCCTCCAGTTCTTACCCTGTCTAGAGGCTCATTGCATTTTAGTTGATATCGGGGTACTAACGGATGTGTGAGTTCTGAAAGGGCTGCATATGAGTACCTACGGTTTCGGCCATTCGTCAGAAATTTATCCCTAAAGTAAAATGACTTGGTCCGGCAGTCAAAATCGACGATAGAATGGTCGCCAGACCAATTTAAAATTTGAAAATTTTGAAAATTTTTCGAAATTTCAACCGATGTCTCTCCGACAAAACAACCAAAAAACCTTTGCTCCAAGGTCGAAAAATCGAAATCCCATCAAACCATATCCATTTCCAGTGGGGACCTGGAAAAAAACAAGTGAGGAGAAAAAAAGGAAGCCAACAGCACGCAGTGTTCCCAAGCGGTCTCCCATCTAAGTACTAACTACGCCCGACGTTGCTTAACTTCGGTGATCGGACGAGAACCGGTGCTTTCAACGTGGTATGGCCGTTGGCGAAAGATGGAGAAACATTCTGAGTATATAAGATTCCTCTCCATCGACAGGTTACTCAATATTCTAACTATATTCAAAATTTTATTTTTAGAAAAATGAAGTAAAAAGTTTCATTCAAGTCCCAAAGATACCAAATAAGGTCGTCCTCCGAGGCGAAAAATGGTGGCGAATGGCGATGGTGGATGCGGATTTTCCCGTCATTTTTCCGCCACCGTTTTGACGATATTCAGTGTTTCAAAAATCTAATGAAAGATTAATTTTTTTCGAGCCAAAAACCACCAGGGTATTGACTTTTGTGCAAAGCCATCGGTAAACAGCCGTGATATGGATTTTCCGACATTTTTTCGCCGCCATTTTAAAGTTTTTAAAAATTTCTAAAATCCAATGAAAGATTCGTTCTTCTCGTGCCGAAATACCCCCGGATACCAAGTCTCATACAAATCCGACGATAAGCAGCCTAAATATCCACTTCCCGCTCTAACAATAAGCCGCAATTTTGGATAGAACTGAAATTTCTGGAAAACTAATGCCAGAATCGTTTTTCTCGTCTCGAAAAAACCGAGGATTGTGAGTTTTATACCAATCCGACGATAAAAAACGGAGATGCCAAATTTCCGTCATTTTGAACTTTGACCGGCCGCCATTTTGCCAAAAACCAACATTTTGACCTGCGGTTTGCGCCAAAAATTTTCCTTTTTTATTATCTTTCGAATGAGGTATCACAAAAGGGGGGTTGCCATTTGAAAAAAAAAAAGTTAGCCCCCGCCGTCTTTAGAGGGGGGGGGGGGGCGCCCCCCCCCCCAAAATTTACGGGGAACCAAAAAGTTGCTACCTTAAACCGAGGAACATTCCTAAAGTTCCAAACTTCTATCTCATTTAGGAAAAAAGTTATCTTTGACGTTATCCTTCAACCATTTAAATTTCATTTTTTTAAAAAACTTTGTTCGAAATTTGGGGACTTGAAAACGCAATGTTGAACTAATTTTGAACTTACTAAGATAACGTTGAGGAAAAGTAAGGGGAAATTGGCTCATTTCGCAAGAATATCGTTTGACCTTTAAAATGACGTATTTGGGGGTACGAAACCCCCCTTAAAATTAGTTTGAATTAATTTCTGTGATTTTTACTTGAAAGTGCTTACAATTTGGTAAATTTTCCCGTTTTATTTTTTTTCTTTACAATGATTTGAACTGGAGATATGATTTTTAGAAAATAGGTCCAATTTGACCTTTGACTTATCATAACTCAGTCAAAAATTAAGATATTGATTTGCGGTTTGCGCCAAAATTCTTAGTTTTATTTGCTCTTTCTAATGATGTATCACAAGATAGGGGTTACCATTTGAAAAAAAAAGTTGGGGGCCCCCAATCGTCGGATTGGTATAAAACTCAAAATCCTCGGTTTTTTCGAGACGAGAAAAACGATTCTGGCATTAGTTTTCCAGAAATTTCAGTTCTATTCAAAATGGCGGCTTAGAGCGGGAAGTGGATATTTAGGCTGATTATCGTCGGATTTGTATGAGACTTGGTATCCGGGGGTATTTCGGCACGAGAAGAACGAATCTTTCATTGGATGTTTGAAATTTTTAAAAACTTTAAAATGGCGGCGAAAAAATGTCGGAAAATCCATATC
Organism: Bemisia tabaci; assembly: GCF_918797505.1. Lineage (NCBI taxonomy): Eukaryota > Metazoa > Arthropoda > Insecta > Hemiptera > Aleyrodidae > Bemisia > Bemisia tabaci. Next base: position 10,404 of record NW_027311794.1, read on the forward strand.
ACGGCTGTTTACCGATGGCTTTGCACAAAAGTCAATACCCTGGTGGTTTTTGGCTCGAAAAAAATTAATCTTTCATTAGATTTTTGAAACACTGAATATCGTCAAAATGGTGGCGGAAAAATAACGGGAAAATCCGCATCCACCATCGCCATTCGCATTTTCGCCACCATTTTTCGCCTCGGAGGATGAACTTATTTGGTATCTTTGCGACTTGAATGAAACTTTTTACTTCATTTTTCCAAAAATAAAATTTTGAATATAGTTTATCGAGTAACCTGTCGATGGAGAGGAATCTTATATACTCAGAATGTTTCTCGCCACTCGCCAACGGCCATACCACGTTGAAAGCACCGGTTCTCGTCCGATCACCGAAGTTAAGCAACGTCGGGCGTAGTTAGTACTTAGATGGGAGACCGCTTGGGAACACTGCGTGCTGTTGGCTTCCTTTTTTCTCCTCACTTGTTTTTTTCCAGGCCCCCACTGGAAATGGATATGGTTTGATGGGATTTCGATTTTTCGACCACGGAGCAAAGGTTTTTTGGTTGTTTTGTCGGAGAGACATCGGTTGAAATTTCGAAAAATTTTCAAATTTTAAATTGGCCTGGCGACCATTCTATCGTCGATTTTGACTGCCGGACCAAGTCATTTTACTTTAGGGATAAATTTCTGACGAATGGCCGAAACCGTAGGTACTCATGCAGCCCTTTCAAAACTCACACATCCATTAGTACCCCGATATCAACTAAAATGCAATTTCTCTACTTTAGGATGGTCTGGCAGGACCTTCGTCAGCGATATCGACTGCCAGACCGAGAAATATCGTCACGTGACTATTTTTCCAATAAAATGCGACTGGTTTCATCGGTAGATCTTTCCGGTTAAAATTTGGGCAATTTTTAAAATTTTAAATTGGTCTGGCGACTATTCGGTCGCCAATTTCGACTGCCGACCGATTCATTTGCGTTATGGGCATCACATTCTACTCGTTGGCAAGATTTCATAAATAGATCTCTCCAGTTAAATTTTGGCAAATTTTTTTGAAATTTGAAGTCACCCATTGAAAGTCACCGATATGACCTGCCAGACCGACAGATCCGCTAACATTAACAAAAATGACATCGAAATATAATGGTGGCATTTATAGATCTTTCCGGTTAAAATTTTTTGGGCGAGACCCTCCTCGTCTATTAATAGTGTACCTTTATGTATGAAAGTATGATTACATAGATCCAGTAAAAACTTGGGAAGCAAAGAAAGATGCTTCCATGAAGAAAAAGTTGCCAAAAAATGTGGAACGCTTCACGATTTTGCGTGTCATCCTTGCGCAGGGGCCATGCTAATCTTCTCTGTATCGTTCCAATTTTAGTATATGTACCGCCGAAGCGAGTACGAAGGGTGCCGAAAAGGTTCCGAATTATATACTGACTCGCTAAAGAAGAAAATTAGTACTCCTGTTGTCGGAGAGTTTGCCGTCGTATTGATCCCTTTTTTTCGCATGTTGTACGGATTTGATTGGTGTGAATTATTGAGCAAATTTAAGATCAAAAAGAAAAATTGACCAATTAGCTATTGTTTAAACTTTAAATTGGCATTAAACGATCATGAAAATTGCTCGACCGCGCTAAGATTCAACACGGGGGTGCACGGGCCGGCTTGTCGACGAGGACTAGCAGCGCTCTCTGTTGGAGAGTACAAATCAGCGGCACCGCGCACCAGTCAGGAGGGGAGGCTGAGGGCTGAGGTGTTTACATATCTTCAAAGTGGAATCACTCATCGCGATTGTAAGGTATTTCATGAAATTTATTTTCCGAGAGCGTTTTCATTCTCCTATCCATGCATAAATTTTCCACGGACGGAATGAATGTACGAAAACGTTAAAAAAAAAAAGCTAGTACCTAACCGAAATGAGATTGGAAAAATCATGAAAAATAAGAATTTGAGGTCTCATGGTATTCGCGCGAAATTTGTTGAATTTAACCATTAAAAAATTGAAATTTAGGGCTTTGAAAAGATTTCGTAACCAAGACGTTTCATGCATGGCCTCCTGAGACCATATCAAGAACTTATTAAAATTGCATTGAATCACTCATAATTCCATGAAATTCGAAATTATGTTATTCCAAGAAATTTTGCATGCACGTAACAATCGTCGAATTTTGGAGAATGTATGTTTGGCATTTAAGTTTTCTCAGTTCTTTCTGTCCCCTTATTTACGAGAGATGAGATGAAGTGGGGACTTGGGGAAGAAAAGTCACAAGTCCTCTTGCTTTCTTCCGTCAGCAGTGATTCTCTATCTATATTCTATCATTTATTTCAGTGGCTGTATTTTATGAGCTTCAAAAATATTATCATCGATCAGATTTGAGCACAATTTGGAACAGATCAAACATAGAGGAAAAATCAATCATTACAAACACACGAAACACCTTCAGAGTTCCAATCGTGTTCAAATGTAACAGATGTATTGGTTGGACTGCATTTTGCAATTTGGAACTGTAAATTCTGGTTTTTCTGGAAAAACTTACATGTGCATAGGGAAACTAATGGCACATACGTTGTTTTTAAACCGGGCTAGAATTTATAGTTCCAAATTGCAAAATGTAGTCCAGTTGTGCGTTCGTGTATTTTGGTGTGTTTCGCTTCTTGGATGTTTCTTGTGTGTGACGCGTTTGATATGATTGTTGTGTTTTGTGTGTTGGTTGTTCATGTGTAAGTTATGTTTGATCAAACATAACTTGAATTTGTTGTGTCCGAGGTGCTTGTTGCATTGGTTGTGTTAGTTTTGATTGTTGTTTTGGACATTGCTTTTTTTTCTCAATGAAAATGTTGGAAACTGGTAGATAAGCAATATGGCAGTTTGCCATATTCTTTAAAAATACATTTTTGGTGCTTTGAAATAATAAAGTGCTTTGAAGATAAAGTACAATACCGAAGAACACCAGCGCATTGCTGAATGTCTGTTTGTGAACTCTCTCACGCGAGTTTAAATTCGGCGCTCCTTGAGTTGATAGTTGATCTGTTCTGAACGCGATCTGTCCGAGTTTTGTCTAACCTAACCTAACCGTAGCCAAGGAGGAGGCGCTCTCTGACGACTCACATCTGCACTTCCAGGAGATAAAGTACAGCGTGTGCACGATGACTCACTCCACTGGAGTGATTTGTTTCTGATCAGTTTCATTCTCTTTTTAATTAGAAAATAATATTTTGTGACTGGTGAGCTAAAGGAAGTCCAATTTGAAGGAATGATCAATCGATTGCAACGGCTAATTTAATTCTCTTTCACACTCAATCTCAATGCGCACGAAATGAATATTTTGCACACTCGGTGACTGAGGGAGGTTCAATTTTGGTGGGTACCCCAAGCATCACACTTTACACTCATACTTACCTGGCGTGGGGGCTACCGTGATCAAGAAGGCGGTTCCCCCAGGGCGAGGCCCTTCCATTGCACTCCGGTTGGGCTGACCCCTGCGAGTATCTCAAATGTAGATACCTCGGGCGCGTAATTTTTGGGAGTCGGGACTGCGTTCGCGCTGTCCCGGATAATCTAATACATCACCCCTTAGAGAATAATCATAAGATGCCTGCGTGATCAAGTGAAAAGATCACGCCGCATTGCGAAAATTGCTCAAATTCATCATGAAAGAAAGGCTGCTATATATAATAGACGATCCGGTGCGTTGCAGTATGCCGAAGCTTGGCATGTTGTTCCGAGTCCCAGGACTCAGAATTACCCGTGGTCCTGAACTCCGCGATTATTTTTCGTACGATTCCTTAACTCCTAAGTCTAAGGTGTAACAATTGAAAATTTGAGCTGCGGCAATGGACTAAAATTTTGAGACGGAACAATTTCATTATTATCAGCTTAGAACGCACAGTATCCTTTAAATGTATTCATGCCACGATAATAACCCCTCTCCGTTCACGAGATACCTGTGTCGTTTTAAAGTTTCCACTTTCATGCACCTCCCCTTCTCCACCTAAATATCCGCTTTCTAAATTGCGGAAGGTCCTAGTCCGGGGGTCGGGGGTCGAAAAATCGAAACCAGGGCTGGAAAGAAACTTAAGGGCCCGGGCGGCTGGTACGCGCGAGGGGTCCGCCCCTCCCCCTCCGGAAAATTCGTAAATCTGGGAACTTTCAGACAGCCATTTAATCGATTTTAGTGATGAAAAATTAAGGAAATTTCTCATTTATTTTGCTGGAAATTTATTAATAAATCTGAAAAAGGGTCCTAAATTGTAGAGAAACAATGGCCTAAAACTATTTTTGCCAGTATATACATTAAATATCACTTAAAAGTCGAAAACGGAACAGGTTAAACGGCATAGAAATTTGGATGCAAATAATTATTGGCATTAAATGAAAGGGGAAACTAGAAAATGATGAAAGTTGAAACGATGAAAAGTATCTACGGGCCCCTGTCCTTAAAAGAAAAAAGAAAAAAAATTACAGGCCCCTGTTCTGAAAAAAAAGAAGCTGGCACAGGGGCCCGGGCGGCTCTGCAGGGTGGCAAAATTTCATGAAAAATAAAATCTTGAAATTTCACGTGAAATATTTCATTCAAATTTCGGAAATTTATGAAAGATATTGAAAAATACCGGTTCCTTCCCATGTTTAGCAAAATGTAAAATTTTGACTTTCTTCTATTTTTTCGTGTGTTTGAGTGCGGGTTGCATACTCTAGCCTCTGAAAAATATGAAATATTTCATAGCCTCGTGAAATTTCATGAAATATTTCACTGAAACTTCCAATCTTTCATTTCTTTCTTACGTTTCATGCCACCCTGTAGTCCAGCACCCCTTGGCTTCCTCGTCTATCCGGCCCTTCAATTTTTTTACAAGAGAACGTTTGTGTGGATTCCTTGGAAAATTTTAAGAAATTTTCCTCGTATTGTGCAGCAGCAAATTCACTGAAATTTGCACTCAAATCCGCACAACCGTCTTCATGTAATAAATTAAATTTCTCAATTAAATTTGGGAATAGCTGATGTGGCTTAGTTCCTTTCTGCTATACGTGGTCCAACTGAGAAATCTCCTGCGATCCGACGGGTACCGGATATCGCAATGAGACTGCCCCATTCCACAGACCTCAATGATAGGTGATGAACGTGCAAGGCCTGTTCATTAATCGGACAGACGAGGACGGTCAAAGAAAAGTCACAAGTAACGTGATTCTGTATCGCTAAGATCTTGAGTTGAGGGAGATGATAAAGATTATTGGACCGATCCCGGCGGTACTGCAATACCGGGCCGATCCGTGGCAGAGGTGGAGCAAGCCCCTAACACTCCGCCTGTTTCCAAAAATAAGTTTAATATACTGGACCCGCAGTGCGGGTCGTATCAGATATTAAGCTGATAAGAACAGATACTACACTTTGATCTTAGCCATTAAGGCCGAGAAGCGATACCGAGGAAAGGGCTCACGTGACAGGGCACCCGAATGCATTGCGCCTCTTTCCCCGAGTTGCCACCTTTCACCCTTTCCCACCAACCTCATAGGCCAATGAGGGGTCCTTCATTTATTTTTTAATATACTTCAAAATCTCCTCTAAATTTTCTGAAACCCTCGAGCATCCATTTTACATAAATAAATTTATTTTTTCGATTCAGAACGACAAGGCATTTCTACAGCGAGGCAACTCTACCTGGTGAGCAACGACCGCATTACATTCGCCCTAAGAATGATTGTCACGCTGATGCCAGATTTCAACAAATTCAAATTTACAGGCATTACCCGACCGACCAAATTTCCTATTTGTCGGAGTGAGAGTTGAAAATCTCATCCCAAAGTTGGATTTACCCTCCTGATACGAAAGAAAGTAAAACAGTCGACTGCCCTCTCAAGAATAGCCTTTTTGATTTTGTATTTTCTGTGTTAATTCGATCAACTTGTCAACTTCATCAACTTGTTGTTTATTTACGGTTTGCTATAAAAGTGAGGTTAAGTTAAATGTTTATCGTTCGACGAACACATGTAGCCAAGACTGGACCCACATTGACGAGTACATTTTTTAAGTTCCTGTATTGAAATCGTGATTTTCTGCCGAAAATAATTTCCACAGTGTTGCAATACTATCCCACAAGAAAGAAACCACCAATTTCTCATTCCTCCGCTCAAAATACTTCAAACCGGTGGTGCGTTTGTGCATTCAGTTGGGTTCAACAATGGAATGAGGACAAAATAAAATGCTGGCAATACATAATTTTCGTGCCTACTTTGAGCTCTTACCTATATTTTCCACTGTAAGTTTTTTAATATTATGATCTGTGAATTATGGTAGCCCATGTTTCCCTAATTCCTTTCGTGGTTGGATATTGTACCACTGTAGCGTGAAATCTCAAGTCCATCCCCAAGTAGGTCCAAACTTGTCACACAACACATGCAAAGGACACATCTTAAGATTGGAAGCTTTGAGTTCAAAATTTTACTGAGCACTCTGCATTAAAAAGACACTGATCATTTTCACTTGTGTGAGGGTTAAATGGACGGAGTTAAACAGAGAGGAACCAAGCCACATCGGGATTGAACCGAGAAAAAGAGGCTTAAAGTTTAGCTCCTGCATAAGACTCAATGTAAAAGTTAAACTTCAAGTTCAATTTCTGAAAAATTTGCTCCAACAAAAACTTTGAATTTTTGGCGATAGAGAGTAAAGCAGTGGTTGGGTTCAAAACCACTCATAACTCAATTTTTCCAAAATGTGAGTTGGTTCCTTTCTGCTTAACTCAGTCCAAATTATTACCACCGGGCAATCATCTCAGCATGCATGTTTGAAGGCGCGGAGAAAGTTATCTGTTGGGGAGGGTTCTCTTCAGTCAGAAAAACTCATGCCCATCTTTGAAGTGAAGATTGAGAGTTCACTTTGAAAGTGAATCATGACGCAAGATTTAAACCTACTTTTAAATGTCGACCGAGTCCAACAGAAGTTAAAATCCAGGTTTTCAGACAGGACAGAAAATGTTTGGGATGAGACAAACTACAGGTACGGTTTCGCAATTTTCGAACAAATTTTGGAAACCAGAAACTCCCTAATGGCCCCAGCGCAGCGGGCTGATTATTGAAATTTAAACCAGCCCGATAAGACATCGAATTGCGATATATTGCACGGTTAAGATAGGGCTATGTCTTGTCGTAAGCGGCCACATAGAGTCGATGACATTTCAATAATCACCCCGCAGATTTCATTGAAACCTTATGAAAGAAATTTTGCAGAATGCAAAAAGGCCATAAGTATACTTACTTTCTGAAAGGTACACTAAGCGTTAGAATAAATTTTTTTCTGGTCAGCCAGAGCCAGAGAAAAGGGTTATTGCTGTTTAATCAAGTAGAGAGGCTTCCTGGTATCATTGACACGTCATTCTCGAAAAGGGGGCAGGAGGGATTGAGAAAAAAGACACCACCTAGATAATGCAATTACTGATACCATTTCCATTTTTCCTAATCCATCGAATGTACCTTTCCACAGACACTGATAATGATTTTAATTATTTTCAGGTCAAGCTTCGGGTACTTGGTATAATACATTTTGTACTACCTAAAAGAACACCTAAAGCAACCAGCATCACACCAATAAGGAGAGAGAGTGAAGACACAGTATTTTGGAGACTCACAAAACATTGATGGAATGCGATGTTCTAAAACCATCATCTTTCTATGTTAGTGATGAAGAGAGATTGTGCAGCAAGTGCCAAATCATCAATCGTTGATCATATCATACTCGAGAAGTGCCCGACAGGTTCTAATATTCTTGGCCTTACTATTTCTTGAAGCCACCAAATCATGACTAGCATTTCTCTTCAAGATGCTCTTTCGTATTTCATCCTGAATATTAACGGAATATGACATCATCATTTGATCAATCCCTATATTTTGTTCTCTGCTAGTTCAAGACTACGTCATTTTATGATCAAATGACCCCCTTTTGAAGACTAAAAATTTGTGGAGAATTTCCTTCATTTCAGCATATCTGTTCCTCACGACAAAGATTTGAAGTTAGACTTGCAATATTTCAGTTGCTCCGTCCGAATAATTCTCCATTGTTAGAGAGAAAACTACTTTTATTGGTAGCCTTTTTGTCTACTGTTGACACACCATCCATTCATTGATACATAAAAATTTGCATTACTGGTACACAACAATTGTTTTTGTTTTTAATTATCTATGATCCTAATGCCATCCTTAATGAATAAAATGAAAAAAAAAAAAAAAAAAAAAAAATCAAAGACTGTCATTCCTTGATTAAGACTGTTTTCCTACTTATATTTTCATTAAGATTTTAAGGATGAATTATTGGAAGACACGATTTAAAGAAAATGTCTAACAAAATTAGCAAAAATATAATTTAGGAAACAGGCCCATAGGAGCCTACCCAACTAGCATGGCGCAATAAAAAACTGAAAAAGTAATAGTTCGATGCATAAAATTGCAATTCCTTTACCATGAAGTTTGGTCAATAAATCGACGGCGAAAGTCCGCAATCACATATCTCGTTTGCGGTGTCTAAAAATCTCCGCCTCAATGTTATTTTTTGAAAGGAGAACAAATTGAAATCATTCCTTGAGGTTTTTGCAGAATTTTCCTCACACAGAGAGGAAAAATCATGGCAGTATTAAAGAATTGCTGTTGAGTAGTTTTCTGTTTAAAAATTAAAGTATAACAGGAAATCTGCAACGTCGCAAACCGAGTTATGTGGGTGCCGACTTACACTACCGAAGTATTCTTTTTAATTGATCAATAAAATGAATTCACGAACCTAGGTATCAAAAATATGGGCAATTTGTGAGGTGAAAAAAATTTCAACTTTCCTCAATTTTACCTATTGCAATAAATTTTAATAAAAGGAGTCACTGCGATCAGTTGAAGGTATACAATCTGACACAAAAGCAATTCTTTTACCATGAGATCACAATTCATTGTAACCTGTGCTACTTGGGCAACAGTTCTGGCAGCATTCTAAGTATCATTTTTAAAAAAAATGTCCTTATCACTGACCCAAATTTCACTGATTGCTTGCCCACTAGGTATGAGAACTTGAAAGCTCAACATACTAATAGTTTTTCTCCTCTATTCAGCAAATGATCAGAGTTGCAGTTGCTTGGCAGACATGAGAGAAAAAAGGCCAACAGCTAAAATTAATTTTGTTGCTTGTACTTTCTACATGAATTCCTGAAGTTATCTACACCTAAAACCAAAGAGCTTAGAAGTGTAATTAATCTTCTCTCAGAGTTGATTAGCTTGCCGCATACGATTAGTACTGTTCAGTCAAACTCTGTCTCTGATTGACCATTGACATTACCCTCAGTTCAACTGATGCAAGTACTTATTCACTGCAGTCTGATGTTGCTAGAATTATATTACATACTTTCCAGTTATAGCAAAAGGTTGATGTTCCTAGACATGTATTCGAAATATTTGACTAAAGTAGGTACGGATTGCACACTGCATGGATTCTCATTTTCAAAAGAAGGGATGAACTTATTCCACGAACTTTGGAAAATTATGAGATGACCCAAAACCTTTAATTGTAGCAATAAAGTTTCGTCAATCTAGAAAAAAGATACGAGACTTAGCTCTCTGTGATAAAAACTGGAGCAAATTTTTTGGGAGGGGAGGAGGGACCTAGAGCCTACACTTCTTCTCCCCCCCCCCCCCCCAACACCAAAAAAATTATTGGTTCTGCCCATAATAATGATAGGTTTTAAATGGGAGGTTGTTGATTAGGATATTGAATTGTATCATCGTACTCCAAAAATGATCTGGGTGATACCTAAGGGTCATTTTCCAAGTCACAATTAACTCTCCTTCAGATAGGAACATTCAATTCACTTCGTAATGCAACTGGAAGTTCCTTTTAACTTGTGTTTGTCCAATGAGTAGAAAGAAAGTATTATTGAGTAGAATGTATTGCATCATCAAAACCACGGTGCACTCGAAGAAGAGAGACAAAAAGAAGTGCAAGGGCTCAAAGGATTACTATGATCTAGGTGTAGATATTGCGAACCGGATACTAAAATGTCAACTCCATTCAAAATGAATTGAAGGAGAAAAATTGGTAATTTTAAACTCCATTGAGTGATGGTCTCATAACTTGGAAAGATCCTATTGTTTCTTGCTTTGAGAAAAAATTGCTAAGGACAAATAATTGTTCCAATGCCAGAAATCACTGACTCCCTTCTCCATGTTTATTCACATGTCTGCTCCTTGTACTAACTATGTATTCCTGTGGCTACGACTAATGGAGTCTGATGACACCAATAATGCTGCACTGATGTGAGATAAAACTACCTCCACGGTGAAGTCAGTGGTTCTTAAAGCTTCGTCCAATAAATGATGAGTCAGTCAAACTCATCATGCCACAGTCACAAGTGAAGCAGGAATAATACACGAACAATTACGATGCTAAATTTCAGTGCAAGTTCAACAGTTATCTCAACAAGTAAACGCCTTACTACATAACGTCGTAGCCAATCATGAGCTTGACTAGGTAGGTACCATGAATTTGAGGAAGTGGCATCACTCGAATGTTTGAGGACAGATCATAATCTTCAATATCTTAACTCTCAAGATAATGGTGGGAGAACTCAAGCTAGGACAATGTCTGTTGCACTCTCTGAGTCTCCATGTTTCCTTGATATTCACCCCACACACATTGCTTGAACAACATCCCTTAGATTACACAACATTCAACCATCAATCGCTGGGCTAGCATTCTGCTCAACTGCCCCTGGATACTATCACAACTTAAAGTTTTCTCTCAACTTTCGCCTTGCTCTCAAGCTAAGGGCATGTATTACACAGTGATGAAGATAACAGTGAAGTTAGACATACGTTCCAATGGAGCATTTAATCAGTAGTCAGCTTCCAGTCTTGACGGGTAAGGCCTGATACTCAGATTCTGCAGCAGATGGCTCATGCTTGACCACTGCCGACACCAGACCAAATGAAATGTCTTCTGGTGTTTGAAGGATTAAGACTTAGTATATCCTACAGAATGTTTACTTGGAAGTGGTCAGAAAAGCATCTTTGGTCGTCAAGAGAATGAATCAGTTGACACAGAGGATAAGAGCTTTGACATTCCAGTCATGTCTGAGACAACCAAATGTTGGCAGGAGGTTGGCGTCAGTGACAAACTTCAGAATTGAGGTAGAGGTTTCAGAAGACTAATTAGGAGACGAAACAGAAACCCTGATTCAATCATTGCCAGGAAATGCAAAGTCGAATGACGATCGCAATCCGAGCTTTCGGTACCTAGCAACAGGAGGCACGTGCAAGAAGCTTCGAACAAAGAAGCATGCATGTGGCGAAGTGTCGTCGCCGTTTTCAACGAACAATAGAGGAAATTATGAGGCCAAGTAAATGAAAATGTGACACTTACCGAGCAGAATGAATCAGGCAAAAGATGGTTTCCTACTTCTAAGAAAACGCACTTCGCGAAATAATTTCATCATGACGGAATCCGCGAGTCGCGAGGGTACTCGGTGTCACGGCAGACAAGATGGCAATTACCAATGCGCAAAAAGAAGAGAAATTACAGTGTTGCCGTCGGTGCGGTATGCGACTTTTGAACGGAGAATGCAGTATTCACTGTGTATTCAAAAAAAGTTTGATTCCTTGGAAATTAGGGACACTGAAATTAAAAATTTTGCCGGTTTGACAAGATCACATTAGTTAGTAAAGAAGCATTTTAGATAAAATATCAATAGGTATTTAAGTTTCAAACCGGCAGCATTTTTCTCCAGGTTGTAAACAAAACAGAGAAGAAATGATGCAACTACGGTCTTCAATGTGTTGCATACTTATTATTTGTCTCATGCACGCGAATGCACTATTTTTGAAAATGAGAATACTTCCTGTGAGCGAGAGATGTGGATTACAGCAGCTGCGGCTCCTTGGGGATTATTACCCGATCATCACTGACACGCTGATTTCCCATCAGATATCCTCGACTCTCAAACACGGAAAGGTGTAAGGTTTGTTGCATGTTGTGAAAATGAAGGCGTTTTTAACCTCGCACTGACGACTCCGTCGGGCAAAAGAAATTGGAGGCGTTGGATCTGATAATTAAAAGTGGGAAGCGCTCAGCTCTTGAGCTGGATTCATTCAAATCCTTTCTCGATCAATTTCATAATCTAAAAACAGCTTATAGGCTTTTAAATGGGATTTCCAAAATATTCAGTTAAAATTAAAAGAGAACCTTTAAAGGTCAAAATAAGACTTTTAAATACTTTGAAAACACAGTGTCATATGATCAAATCCCTTCATTCTAAAAGGGTGCAACTGCAACCTCCCGAACAAAAATTTTTGTAACATTTAGCACTTTCCGGTAATTTATTATGCTGATTCTACAATTTTTGCCGACAAGAATAATTTTTAGAGGATTTAGGGGATACTTCCTCATCAGAAACATGATTCGGAATCTACAAGGTTGAAACCCTCTAATTGGTTACTCATTTGATTACTTATGATAACAAGTCAAGATTTACATAAATATTTACTGAGGACCTAAATTTTGTGACTGTCCATTTCCATACAAAGCAGGGTTCACAATAAATTTTAGAAAAGCGATGTGCTCTTTTGCTTCAACTTAGCTCCCCTTCGTTTTAGAGAAGTCAGATTTTTGAGAATAGTGTTCAAAGTACACATATAAAAGTCTATTTTAGACCTCTAGGCTTGTCCCTTCAATTTTATGACCCTAATTTTGAGAGAGCCGGTACGTTGTGTTCTCACAGACATCTGATATTTAAACTTTACTCAACTTGCATTTTATTAATCAGAGACATGGTATCATATCAGTTCTATGACATTAAATTTATTTATATACAACTGGACACTACTGGACAGTAATCCGATATGATAAATCAAGTACATTCTTGCAATATCTCTTCGGACAATGCACTCTCTGTAGTGTAATGCTCATATGAAATAATGGTTGGTTCTGAAAGGAAAACACTAAATAATTGAACCAAGTTCCGCAGAGAAGAACCAATTCACATTAAGAAATAAAGTCAAAAAGGAGTTTGGAAAGTTATTTTCCTCCACAAGACTGAATGTAAGAAATAGAGTTTGCCCCTATCTTCACCAAATAATGATTCATCTATGGATCTGAATGTTGAACAAGGGAAGATTCCTTCACAATTAGGATGAGAAAACATGCTGTGCGAAGGAAAAACGCCTGATGAGCATTTGTACATTGCCAAATTTCTCCTCTTAAAATATACATTTTTGAGAAAAATTATGTACATTCATTTCTATTAGAAATTCTTAGTTACTTTAAATAAAGTTGCGAAGAAAATTCTCTGAAAAATTGGACAAAAGATGTTCACAAGTTTTCTGAAAATTCGTGTTTTGTGAACAGAAATTTGGCAGCGTACAAAGGTTTTTACAGCGTTCTTCCTCAGCACAGCAGTGTGGTGCTTAACATCTCACCCTGCCTAGTGGCCATTGATGACAGTGGACAGAAATTAGCAACACTAACTCCAACAAATCGGCGCCCAAAGTACAAAACCACCTATCTCCGTTTTAGACATTGCAGACTTCATGTCTTACATTATTTTTTCATTGGTAAACTAGTCAACATATTTCTTGAAAACTTCTTTGATTTTTCTTCTCTGCTAGCAAAATATTCTGTATAAATTTTAAGCTAAAAAGTCAGCTTGTTTCTCTTGAAACAAATAAAATAGGAGGGAAAATTTGGAACTACTGCGATTAAGATACATGGTTTTGCACTTCGGTCATCGATACACTGCATTTCCAAATTCTTCATTTCTAATGGCTATGACAAATTGTCTTCGCTTTATTTTTTTATAATAAAAAACAAAATTGAGTGGTTTAAAAAACTGAACAATAATTTTCCATAAAATAAGGTTGTATAATTATTTACATAAAAACAAAGATATTAGAATTTACTTTAACAAAAATTGTAATTTTCATACAAAACTGCGGTGAAAGTAAATAAAAATAATAAATTAGACATACCCCGAGATATTCAATCAATGAAAATCACATAAAAAGAAGAATACAATAATGAGTCGATGTATGAGCCAGTTCAGTGATAAAAAACTAAATCTCTCCAATCAAAAATGCTTTCCCTCTTACTTAAGAAAAAAAGAGAGAGAAAAGTAGAGATTGATTACTACTACTCATCGAACATCTTAAGGACACGATTACAAGTTTCGATAATGAATCAAATATTTTCAGTTCACATAACGACTAAAATAAATCATTTGAGTAAATTAACTGTAGGAAAGAAAATATGAAAATAGAATTTCAGAGAGATATAAAGTTAGAATTGTGCTTTTGCTTGGTTTGCGATCAACGACTGAAATAACAACACGAATGGATCCATGACCGAGACCAAATCTTCCACAAAGTAGATTTTTTACAAGAGAGTACATTTGAGCAGTTTGTTATAAAATGGTTCATGGCAGGAAATGATCTTACATAATTTTACAAGGAGACGGATAATAAATACGTACATTTAATCTCATCATTAGGAAAAAAGAAAAGAAAAAATCATCATCATTATAAAATATACTGATCTATTAGCTACACCTAACTTTTAATCTACAGTTTCGAGGGTTCAAATGCAAACAGGCACTTAGCCTTGTTGGGCTTTACTATGGTAGTAATATGTGTCCAGATGTTTCTTGCAATCAAAATTTTTTGTGTTCAATGAGTCATTGATTGATTTATGACTTGTTCATCCCAAAATTGTAATGAATTGACACAACCAACTCATGCTATATTTGGCAATGACGTGACTTTCTATTGCATTGGTTTGAATGATCGTAAATTAACTATACGATTTATCGTAATTATCGCGAAACGCTAAGTCGAATACTGCAAGAAAGATGTAGCCACTAAATCAGTCTATATAAAGCTGATATATTTTGTTGTAGGTGACGGAAAATAAACACTAACTCAATTTAAGATGAGGTGTTGATTTTTGGCTCTCACCGTGACATCATCAGAAACTAGGTTTCTTCTATATAATAGATCTTACAAATATTAAAAAGTGAGAACAGCATAAGTAAATCACTCTTCAACAATACTGAGAAATTTGAAAAAGGATTTGAATAATTTATGCCTCAGAGGGCTTGCATTTGATTCAAATTTTGTTGAAAAGGCAAATTTCAAGTCCAGTTTCAAGCACCGGTACAAAATTAGAGTGTCCTCTTGTTTCTCCTTTTCAACCTTTCAGCTCAGAACAAAATTTTTTGAGACTAACACTGTTAAGCATTACATCTACTTTCAATAAGAAAATTCATACTGGAAAAGCCATATGCTAAGCTTTATCACTCAATGAAAAAAAAATCCTTGTTTGTCAACCAGGATTCCAAAACATGTCTGATGCATACTGATCTCAGACTACACAAACTTTCTTTTTTGCACCTTAAAAATAAATTTCCTGAGTACTGAATGCATGGCATACCTAGTTAAGCACAATAAAATTAAAAATGTATAATTGTTAATTATTGAAAGTGCGAGGACCTGATAACAGATATATATAAGTTTAAAAATAGAGTTACGATATCAGTTGTGACGTGAATCAAAGCAAACAATGTAAGGATGTATCACTTAGTGGAGTTGTCTTGCGATGCCATTGCAGAACAACATTAGGCGATGACTAATCTTAAGCTGTTCTGTTACATTACTTCAGAGTGTGGCCATTTTCACTGGGCCCCTAAAAAATGTGCACTCTGGTTGGAGGTTCAAAACAAATCTGCACCATGATTGGTCATAGCATCAAACTAGGAATTCCGAGTAGTACTGTTTGTAATGATGCTTAATTTGGTAAGTTTCCTTGGCAGTCTACAAACGTAGACTGCTTCCACTAAATGGCTGAATAGAAATCTCATCAGTCAAGTGAACAGTATACAACATGATTTTTATCAGAGAAAATATTTAAAATAGAAGACTTCTATGGTTTGAAACACACATAGTGTAAACCTTCGTTCCTTGTAAAACACAAAACAATTCCCTGTATTTTCCTTGCTATTTTTTCCATTTTCTTCTGTAGATAGAGGAAAGAAATACAAGGAGAAAAAGTTCCTGGACAAAAGAAAGTTAACAGCGAAATTCAGTTCAGAGCTTAAATACTTATCCAAATATTAGTTCTGAAATGAATTGTGAAAAAAACCTCTTTCACTGGCAAAATTTTGTTCCTATAATTCCCATTCTTAAAGGTCACTGATATTTCTCCAGGAAGAAGAGGAGCTAATCTCCAACACTAAAGGTGTGCTTCCGGCCAAAACTACTCATCAACTTTTGGAACAGCAATGAGAAAAAACTCACCTTCATTACATTTTTAACTTAACCAAGTACAGTCAAGCCTCACTTTAACTAATCTAGGGACCAGCAAAGAAATGTATTTCATCAAAAACCGCACGGAACCTGCTTTCAGACCTTTAAAAATGTTGACATATTTGGTTAATCCATTAAAGAGCGCACCGCCCCTCTCTTAGTCTTCAACCTCGATCTTGTTTGCGAATTGCTTACCTAAAACCAATATCGTCATTATCCCTATCCTTTTTACTGTTGAATTCTTAAACTGTGGAGGAATTGGTCCGGAATAACATCAAGATTGGTGCTTAGGGTCTTGATTTCAATTGACCCAGCGGTAGTCTAGAAGTACATGGTAGGGGTTGAGATCGTACTATCACTGATGATTGATCACTCAACCTCT
This sequence comes from Bemisia tabaci, assembly GCF_918797505.1. Classification (NCBI taxonomy): domain Eukaryota; kingdom Metazoa; phylum Arthropoda; class Insecta; order Hemiptera; family Aleyrodidae; genus Bemisia; species Bemisia tabaci. The sequence goes on from NW_027311794.1 coordinate 27,086, forward strand.
TAATTGCTCTCTTCACCAGAGAAAAAATCACTAGGCCCGCAGTTACCAATCTAGCTGCGCCCGAAAATGATCCTTGGACCGCCAGTGACAAAAAATGAACGTGCACAAATGTCTACACCCTGTATCCTGCGGCCCTGCGCTGTTGCTGAGCAGTTGAAAACTTCCATACAATCGATAAATTGAATTCGATTTACAATGTAAAATCTTTCTCAGACCAAAGATTCCTTTCATTAAATTGAGTATTTGTAAAACCAAAAAATGTAAAAAATAATTAAATTGACATTAAAAAGGTAGGAATTTTTCAGGACCGAGAAAAATATTTGTTGATTGAATAAATCATTAAAGTGACGTTTGTCAAAGCAAAATTATAGTGTAATTTTCATCCCTGACTTCTAACGAAAATCAACAAAGCACGGCTGTTTTAAGAAGGCTATATTTCTAGTGATATTTAAACAGACATCACATCTATGAAAAAAATGGAAGGGAATCAGTTTAAGTAACTAAGTACTTACCGGACAAATTTGGAAAAATGAAATAAGTTCTTGTATTCTTCCATAGGAAATTGTTCCAAAAGGGACCTTCTAAATATATATTTCAATAGAGATCCAAAATTAATAAATTTATTTGGATTAGGACCAAAATAATAAAAGTGACAATTTCTTATTCATTAAATAACATAAAAACAAGACTCTGCACCACACGAGTCATGATAACTTATTCTTCTTTTTACGTACTTAAAAATCCTTTTCTACTTTGACACTTCATTCCTTAAAAATTCAAAACTTTAATTCATTTATTTACCTCAGTTTCACTGTTACTTACATCTTACAGAAATGATGAATTGGAGGAGCTCAATCTGAGGCCATTTCTATGTCTTCTCCATTACCATCTACACTTTCTTCATCAGATAATTCATCCCAACGATCTTCTCCAGAGGAATCAGTTGTGTGTCCCATTCGGATGTCATCACTACCTTCTTCTTCATCAGAATCTATTATAAATAAATATAACGAGTTAGAATATTAAAACTAGGTAACAGATACCAGTTAAACATACACATAATGAATATACATGTAATCATAAATGTGATGCATTACTGGGACTTCCATATGTTTTAAGGTGCCTGCAGTGAACTTGCACTGATTTTCCAAATTGTAAGCAGAAACTTCTACTGCGTATTTGAGAACCTTTCCGACTGAACAGAATATATGTACTGGCATGTCCTGTTACTTCAGAAATTTGCTTGAGAGATTATTCATATTCATGCCCTGAATAAGGGGGCAATTGAGTTTCATGTAAATGGTTGAAAAGAATAAAAAAATATGAATTTTTTGGTGCTCAAAAATTGACGTATTATGGCATTTCTGAGCGAACATCATGTACTTGTATTTATTCCTTCACTGAGAAATTCAGTTAACGTGACATGGTACCAAAGTATAAAATAAGCAGATACAGATACCAGTTAAACATATACATAATGAATATACATGTGATCATATATGCGATGCATTACTAGGACTTCCATATGTTTAATATAACATAACCTTTTTCATACTTTATAACCTGCAGAATAATTAGGTGGCCTTTTTCATACTTTATAACCTGCAGAATAATTAGGTGGCCTTTTTCATACTTTATAACCTGCAGAATAATTAGGTGGTGAACTTAATTTTAGGAAAAGGGGGATATGGAATCAACATAAATAAACTTCTGGTGAAAAAGCCACTTTTGGTGCTTTGATTTCCTTTTCATTTGACACGGGACCCCCAAAACTCGTGCATGCATTCATATTATTGGAAAATAAAGTTGTTTGTAACATAAACATGCACTCATTGGCATTCCAGTGTATTGATCTGTAGCAACAGAGACCAGCAGCCAAACTCTCCTTCATCCTGTCACATCATTTCAGACACTCATCCACAAGACAGATGAGATGCATCTGAGTATGCCGGATAAATTGTATGTTTCGTGTTTTCATATCCCTGAAATTGGTTTCAGTATTCCCTATATTTTTTTAAAAACTTCATGGGTGTGTATCATTATGTGTGATCGTTTACTGTGATGTTTTGGCTTGTTTTACATAACTGAAGTTTTAAAAAAGCTTTGAATTTTTTCTTTGAAACTGTCAAGATTTTTTTAATCAGCCAGATGCATTCTAAGACTCAAGAGGCGTAATATTTCTTCCTTATTCCTGAACGCATTTTCTTTTCATCAACTTTAATTGTTTAACGCTTTTCTTTGAAGAACATATTCATCTGAGCAAACAACATTACCTGTGGAAATAAAGTATTGCAGACCAGAAATAGCATTTAATACTTCTGTTTTGGGTGGTTTCCAAAACACAGAGATATACTTCATGCAGGTAACCTGTTTTAAAGTTGGTTTAAATGACACACCAGAATCTTAGTATGAATGAAAGTTATGAAAGCGACTTTCTCAAACCCGCTTTTGTAGAGAGTTTGTCAAATTTCATTTACATATCAGTCTCTTCAGCCCCTCTCTGCATAACTTAGAGACGCTTCCATTTTAATAGACTGATTTAGTGACTACGTCATTCAATATAATATCGAATTATTAGTTCAAACCTAAACAAAATCACATAACCTCATGTGCGAATTCTTCATGAGATAACTGTATTAATTTATTAAAATTTAGTCATTGAGTGGTCATAAATAAATTAAATACTCGTTAAACACGAGAACTTTTGATTGTAAGAAACACTTGGACGCATATTACCACCGTGGTGCAAAGGGCGCGAATCAGAAACAAGGTTCTGTGTTTGTTTACATTTGAACCAAGGGTTCGATATTATATCGAATGACGTAGCCATTAAATCAGTCTATAGATCATTTATCTTTTTAATATCAATTACTTGCCGGAACAATAATTGATACTAAAAGTTAATTACCAGTGGACAAATCCCAATTAATTCAGAAACTTACCTTTATCTTCATAAACAAGGAAGTCAGATTGGTCGTAAGATGTGATAGGCACAGACGGTTTACCACTGAACTGATCTAGAAGAAGGTCAAGGCGACCTCGCAACCTTAGAAGTGGAGGTAGAGCGTTGAGCCTGGTTTCAATTAAACCCAAAAGAGGAGACAGTTTTGACGATAAATCAGGACTAGCTAACAACTGAGCAGAATGAACACTGAGAATACACTTTAACCATCGCACAGCAACTTCACTTCTGAAAAAATTTAAGAGGTAAATAAATAGTATTAGATACCTTCGACAGTTAGTAGGATTGGAGGTACTGTAATAATGGCTAAGGAGCAATTCCGCCTATTCACAATCTCTTTTACAGGACAGAAAAAACTTGGCCAGTTTTGTAATTTGAGGTTAGATTTGCTATTACTTTAATAAATTACAGCACGCCCATGCAGAAATTGAAAAAACTAATGACACTGCTAATAAAAAAAGTTGCTTACTCACTTTCACCAAAATCATCAGTTAAGCGGTATTGTTCCTTAGCCCTCGGATAGTTCTTTTACTACCCGAACAAGACCTTTAAACTTAAATCGGAGGTACAAAACATGCTGGGTGACAGGTCACAATTATTTGGAAGGAGTACGAAAAACTTGGTAAGCCTGTTCCTTTCTGAAAATTCAACAAAAATTTCACAAGAAATTTTATCTGCCACCTCTACTTTGGAGAGTGCCGAAATATTTGTCACAATGAAATCATTCTATCTAGGATATTTTTTTAATTTTGGGGCATTTCATACTTGCTTTTAAAAAGTTCATCGTATGACTCAAGATAACATTTTTGGCAAATCCTTATGTTCGACCTTCATTCTATAATTTCTCCCTCCCCAACTGAGATATTTCGAATAAAAAAGATTTTGCTCGGTTCATGCCTCTTATGTATTAAATGAACACTCAATGAAGGACCTCATAAATTAATACATAGGCTCTCTTATAAAGGGCAGGTTGAAACGAAAATAGAGATAGGTTTTGTCTAACTTAACTAACAACGATGACAAAATCCTTACCCCCATGATTTACTCTGCGTTAAAGATGTTAACTGTTCCACCAATGGTAAAATAACTTGAACAGGTAATCGAGCAACTGTGTTGTTCACAATTTCCTCACTTCTGGAACTTAGGACACTGTATAAAATGTTCTTATCTTTACTCTTTAGCCCCTGGAAAAAAAAGCCATTCCAATTAGGAAAAACAATAATGTTGTCGACTTTAAGGGTGCATCATCGAAGTAAACTGTTCGCCTCTGTTTGGAAATAGACATACCTGATGCCAAACAGTCAGCGTTTTTCAGCTCCTTTGAATTACTGATGACTTGCGTACTTAACCTATGAATGCCTAGCATTTTAAACCAATACTCAATGATCTCCAGAGGTTAAAAGCTGCACCATTGAGCCACACTCGGTTAAGAAAGGAACTCTAAGTGATATCAAATAAGTTTACTCTGACAGTCTACCTTAGCTCAAACCAGGCTAGGTTGGTATAGAGCGCAGTTCAATGAATGTTTCGCTATACTTGTTGGGGACACACATGATTACAAAAAAACTTCTCATACTATTTGGATCATTTTCTGGAAATAAAGTAACTTTTGCCATTCCAGGCATTTCACTTCTTTAAAATCAGAATTAGTATCTGCCAATGTACGAACAGGAATTACTGATAGATTACATAGGACCTCTGGAAAATATGAGAATTTAAGCATTATGATACATTTTTTCTCATCAAAATTTAATGTAAAACAAGAATTGTACAACAAACATTGCTGAAAGTAATTCCTGATCAAGATATTAACGTTTTCTGATGCATAAGTTCAGACTTCCCCCTCTTAGAGAAAACAATAATCTACTTGCATTAAATCGCACACTAAAAGTTAACCATGAGAGTCTCTAAGGTATTAAAATAAGACAACCTCAAGCTCTGCACTTTGACTAAGACATAGTACGCTGTTTACTTGTTAAACAGCACAGGATGGAAAACTGCTTGATTGAGAAGTCTGCCAAAACCGTTATAGTGCTTGTCCATAATTTTTGTTGTGCCAATCGAGATCTACTTGAAATTTTGGAGAGAAATATACTAAAGAATTCTTAAATTCGTATCTTGTCTAGTGGTCCATTGATCGCTGCTTTAAGGTCTTCTTCTTCAATAGGTCAATGACTTCTCAATTCAGTTTCACGTTCACCAAATTGTATAAGTTTCACCCACAAAATGTGTTTGCCTGGTACATGGCAGTCGATTCTTTATGTGACATTACAAAATCTTTGGCATAATATTTTTTTATTTGAAGCGGAAATGGATTTTTGATAACTTTGAAAGTCATTTTCTCGACTATTTGCTTAAATGTAAATAGGAAACGGTATTCTGATTTTTTACATACTTTAAAAAAAACAGGAAGAACAGAAAATAAAGAAAAACAACAGGTCCGTTGACTTAAAAGGAGAGATCAGAGATAGTAATTGGTGGGAAAAGCACTTGGAGATTAAAACAATATTTTAAAGCAAAGAAAAACATATACCTGAATCAGTAACTGTGCTAAACTATCAGGTGGGACAGAACTCCCAGCAGGTGTGTCAATTTTATTCAATTGTAGATTTTCCAGCCTTTCTTCCATTGGTAAATCTTTTAGCTTTGAGCTACTATTTCGCTTAAGGTCTACAGAATTTGATCCATTAACTACACCGGGATGTGAATAACTAGCATCTGCTGTACTTGCAGAAACAACCTGAATGAAAAATCAAAACATGAGAGACACAAATACTAACGAAAGTAACAAAACATTACTTGAATGGACAAATTAGAAAACCATCTACCTCGGTTTATGAAGATCTAGAATAGAGCTAGATTGGAATGACTGAGCATCTTTAATCGAGTCTCTACTGAAATTTCATTTTGGATTTTCCTGATATTCTGAATGGAAATACTGCTTTTGGCATGGAAAAATTACTTCTCTTGTACATAATTTCACAAACATATTAGATGAACTGCATCAAATGTTTCACTTTTGCATGTGCTCAACTGCATGCAGTTAAAAATGCTTGAAGCAATGGGAATCTCCGACTCCGTGACTGATTTTCCCTGATGAAGTCAAATTTCCTAATGTTTTCCCGTTTTAACTGACGATTGAAACCCTGATAATGCACAAAATTCTTTGATTTCCCTTTACTTTTTTAATAATATTAAACCAAAATGTTCTGGTATTACTCTCACAAAAAAATAAGGCAGGAGCAGGTATTTTGAAACATCAAAATCAAGTCAGATGTTTTAGAAGTTTTACGGTGTAAGTGCATAATTGTAAAGCACAGATCAGGTATAGTCCAGACTTAAAATGCGTTTTTTTTCTTTTTAGTTTTTGACATAAATTTACATTAAACTTTGTGTTCTGACACAGCAGTGTGCCAGTAAACTAACAATAAGTGCAGAGTAAGGACTAAATTAGTAATCACACCATTTCTAATTACAATTTTACCTAAGGAATGATGCAATTAACGAGCCAACAATTTGAATATAAAATCTCAAGCAAAATAATAACATTTAAATTTCACACTTCCTACGTACCTTTAAACTGTCTTGATTTTTAATGGAAACCTTTTTCCTCGTGTCTTTTCGTACTAAGATGATTAAGGTTTCTGGTGAATCTATTGCCTGCAAAGAGTATGGACAGAAAATTAACTTATTGAGAAAAAAAAATGTGAAAATCAGGCACATTCTTTTCATGTTTTCTTTTAAGTTGCATTTATTCTCAACCTGTAGGTTGCGGAGCTCCAGGGTTCACGGAGGGCATTAGGGGGCGTCTCAAAGCAAAAGTAGAAAAAATTAAGAAACCGGGAAAAAAAGAATTCACAATACAAGGAGAACATGACAACATGGAAAGAAAGGTGCGCCACCCGTATCTCAATGCACCACAAATGTTGGAGTCGAATGTCTCAGGAGAAAATAGGAAAAAAATTTCAAGGGGAAGGGGGGGGGAGAGCTGTCTGAGTAGGACCTGGGGGTTCCAAAACTGGAAAGGTTAAAAACCATGGCTCCCACTTGGTGTAGATAAAACAATAGCCTTGGCACTTGCCGTTTAAAGAGAGTCTTTGCGACACGAGTCAAAGGGATTTTGCTTGCATAGCCATGCTTCTGTTTAAATTGTTTCGACACTTTCAAGAAAACTCCAACGTTTCAATATTCTGTGCGTCTTGATTTCGGAAAAAATGCTATTTCCAAACAAACAGTATGTACTTTGTTGAAAGTGAACATTCCAATCTGAGACTTCCTTAAGGGATTCAAAATCACTTCGTTCAAAGTGAGGTTCGTTATAAATAGGTTTGACTGCAAGTTTAACATGTATTTTGAATTTGAACCAGCTTTGTAAAGAGGATACAACATAAAATAGTTTAAATTTAAGACAAAGGCTTTCATTATGATTGTCTGCTTTTATCAGAATTTATCTGTTGATCACAAGAAAAATACAAATATTACAGGAGAGTGATACTAGGAATGATTTTTCATTCCTAAATCAGACCAAGTAAAAGAGGTAAGAAAATAGAGAAATGTAGAGAAGACTTACGATTGTTTCAAATTTTAAAAGAACGCCACTACCATAGGCAATTAAAACAGAGCTATCCGATTTCGGGAGGGAAGAACAAATTGGAATAGGACTAAGTGATAACGTTTTGGATCCTTCGTTCGGCGCTAATTGAATTATATGATCTGCTTTCACTGATTTACTACATTTTCTGCAACATACAGAAGATTTCAATGAAATAACAGTAGAGAATGATGAACAAGTTATGCAATAATTAAGAATTCAATAATCTAAATTCTTCATAATATTATTTCTCCTATGATTGAATGGACCTCTTAGACAAGGTGCAAATTTCAGATACATGATTCCTAATTACAATTTCTTTTAAATTACTGAAATTAACTCCTGAGCTATGTGTGTAAAATCAAACCTCTTCCTCGTGGAAAAAAGAAAGTCTACCTAGGTCAAATCACACATTGAGGATCTAAAAATAAAAAAAGCGTCGTAAATAATTTGAATGGCCCCTTATCCGTGAGATAGAGGCAAAAAAATCTCTCTGTTGTCTGTTCCAGCTTTCCTGTAACATATATTGGGCACCTGCATCTCGGCTTTCGCAATTCCTACTTTTTGACGGCAACTTTCTTCTTTTGGGAGAAACAAAAATTTATTCAGTTTTTCTGTCAACACTTTACAATTTTTCACATTTCAGTGCATTTAACAAACACCCATTATTTCAAAAATGGGTTTCTATTTAATTGTTGACTTCTTTCTGATTAATTTTAAAAACAGATTGTGAGTTTCACTAAAATGGTAGTTTATTTTATTTTAATAGAACATTATTCTTTGTAAAAAAATTTGTATAAATAGCCAGAACTAGGGATTTTCCAGTAGAATTTTCTGCAAATTAAAAAATCCATCAGTAACTTTCTCGCTCCCCTAGGATAGAGGAAGTATTGTCATCCTCCAAGGGGAAAAAACAAAAAAGAGTTGAAATTTTTTTTCTACTGAAAACAAGATGAATTGAGGCCTCACTCTACCTTATGATGCAAGGAGACTATGAGGCGAAAACCAATTACATGAGTAATAACATCTCTCCTGAATCTCTTACCCGTTGAGTTTAAGTTTGAAAGTGTGCAATGTGCCAGAGGAAGAGAGAGCCATCATGGTTGCAGAAGCACCATCATCTTCAGCGAACACACTCATTTCAGCTGCTGTGTCATCAAGAACAAATGAAGCAATTGACGTTTTCTCATCATTGGATTCATTTAGAGACCTACAGGAAGAAGAGATTTAAAAAAATAATTAGCTTGTTAAGTGGGCAATTTTTTCCATATTCACATAGTTGCAGGTACATGATCAAATTTGATTTTTCATAAAATGAATGTAAAATGAAGAAACTTTATTTATCTTCTCTATTAACGGTTGTTCAAGACTCCATCTTTCACTTAATTCAATGATTTTAATCTCATTATCCTTGCTACTACATTTGTGGATCATTCACTCTTGCAATCTCATGACTTTTACTGATGCTAGGTCATTCAGATGGCAGAAATGAAAATTTAGAAATCAAGTCAAATTGCAGCAGATCTATCATGCAGATTTCGGCAGATCTGTATGAAGATCGGCGCAAAAGCATTTGATGTCACCGATTTTTATTCACTTCATTCATTATGTCAATTGCACTTGCATGATCTATGGAATTAAAATCATAATTTTTCTCCATACTAGATTATAAACAGAAAGTAATTGAGTCTTACCAGGCGCTTATAAATTTGTCATCCTTAGCAGCACTTAATAAATAGTTTCCACTGAGAGTTGAGACATGGCTCAATGAAGTAATAGCTGATGAATGGCCAGTGAATTTCTTGATGACAGATTTTGACTCCAAGTCCCACCACTGAATGCTGCGTGAAGCACTGTATAGATAGCTACCATCTCCTGACAATGCTAAACTTGTTATTCGTCCAGTTCCGGCAAACCATTTTCTACATGGACAAGATATAAATGAGAATAAGTGAAAACTAATGAGAAAGTTATTTATGGTGCCTACAGCCTTGGTAGAAAAATTTCCAAGACTTTTCCAGGTTTTACGTGAACAAAATAATTTTTAAATTAGGTTATATTAAGTTAAAAATGTCGCATACACACGCAATTTCAATACCAGTATCGAATGCAATTTTTTCCCTCTAAATAAACCTGCTTCGATTGCACTGGATTTGTTTATCAGATTTGGTAGGTAAGTTCATTGGTCTCAAGACAACAGAATTGGGATCTCAAAGTGGGCTCGCCAAAATTTTGGAGGTAATCCAAGCAATATATTGCATGCTGTTGTGACTCATAACCCTACAGCCATTAAATAACCTTCAATGTTTGTAGGATATCAACAACCAGCTTTCAAAACTTCCAAAATGTTTTGGAAAAAAAGAGGAAAAATTTCAAAGACTCTGATGGAAATTCCCGCAGCTTTTATTTCATTTGTATTAAAAATTTTAAAAAGAGGCTAAGCTATTTTATGTTCTCCGTTTTTAAACCACACCTGAATTGTGGCCCAACTTGTATGCGTATGTTGCTATTTAATTGGATGAAGTAAAACAGAAGGGACTTACTTTTTCATCTTGTTCTTCTTAAGACTCCATTCAAGAATATGCGAGTCCTCCGATGCAGTATAAACATAATTCACTGACTTGCACCAAGCCATGCATGTTATGGCACTGTCATGTGATTTGGCGAGCTCATTTGACACCTCACCAGATGAAACACTGTAGAACTGAAGTTGTCCATTCCTGGTACCCAGTAACAAAATATCCGATTCCAAAGGATTATCATCCATTGACTTTCGTTTTATTTTGGTGGGGTAGGTCTGAAACAAGAACAAAACATTCAACGGATTGACCACACAAAAGGAGGTGAAGATTATTAGCTGACCATAAATTGTAAAATTTTATTTGTCTAACTAAAAATGATTCAAAGAAAGTATGTTCAAAATTCGATTCGATACTGAATATGTGATCGAGCTGTGATTTAAAACATGGTCTAGCGAGTTACGAATTTAGGGCTCGAAAATTGAAGACAAGTGATCTCAAAGGCGCAGAATAATAGCCCTTCCGTGAGAGTTTAGGAAGTTTTAGATAGTGACCACCTAAACAATCTTAAGTTGTTTCTACATGGAAAAATCCTAAGATTTCCTGCGACTTCTTGATCGTGATCTGTAGCTTTTAAGACATTACATGTTCCAGGAGAATTTCCGATGCCCTTTGAGGAGGCCAAATTTTTTTTTTGCCTGGTATGTGCTCCAATACTTGATGAAAGAGATGGAGCATCACTGGAATCTCTGCAGTCCATCTCTTCAAAGTAATCAGCAGTATCCAAAAGAAAATCTTGAAACCAGTATATGTATCTTAAAGGTATGATGTTTAAGAACAGAGATTTCTTGCTTTTAAGGGAAATATTTAATTTCCTTTGTCCATTTCAGCTCTTCACGTAGATCCAGCTTGAATAATTAAACAATGCTGATCGTATACTCCGGCAAAAAAACAACAAAAACATCGAAAAAGTGTTTTTCCCAAGCTAGAGGGAGATAGGTATAAATACCAATTACAATAAAAGTTGTATTGAATAGAATTCTTCCCTTAGGGGGGATGGTGTGAGCAACAGATAACATCCTCATGTCATAGCGTCCTGATTACTCATGGGTGCACTGGCACTAACATGTTTTTTACCCTACTGTTAATGCGCTTACGACATGGAGAAGATTATAGGTTTCGGTGAATATTTGATGGTGATCGGATAAAAATGTAGGCTGCTGTTATCGTCTCTACTTTGCTGATAACAGCACATGAATTGTGGTGACTGCTTTCATCAAATTATGCAAACTTGAGAGGATAGACTAATCTTTCAAATATTACATTCACAGTTAGAATATGTACACTTTCAGCTCATGAGACACAGGGATGAATCGAGGAATGTAACCTCACTTCAAAAGTCGGCTTAGCGAATCGGCTGGTCACAAGCAACTGCGACAAGAGGTTTGACAATTCCAGCCTCAGGCAAGGTTTTGAGTTTTGGGAGAGTGCTTAAGGTTATTAATTTAATGAAATGAACTCCTGAACTTACAGGATTTGAGAGTTTGATCCATTTTAAACTGGTAATGGGAGATGTAAGGTGCATGTTTGGAGTGTACTCCTGCTTCAAAGTGTTCGACAGAGTATCCCATATCCGTAGTTTACCGTCGGCTCCAAAACTGCTAAAATATTTTCCACACGTAGAAAACGTAGAGAGAGTAGAATCAGACATTTTGATAAAACACGTGTCTTCAGACTTACAACATAATTGAACTCAAATAATCACTTGGCAGCGAGACCACAGAATATATAGGCTTCACCAACAGAAGCATAGAATAAATAGACTACGTCAACAGAAGCGAAAGCTCCGTAAGAACCAATGTTAACATTTTTCTGCGCAGATTGAAACCAATTTCGAGGTTACCTACAAATATAAAAGTGGAAAAAAACATTAAATTTTAAGCGAAATTACAGAACTACTTTCTTATCCTTCGGTTAAACGATAAAATAAGTAAAAAGAAAACTCATACCAATTCCTTAAAACGTATGTATCCGTTATGTATTCGACCCTCTCCAAAAACCGCAAAACGTAAACACGTAAACTTACTGAAACAGCCCTCCTTTTCGGTATGCAACCGTCGACATGAAAATGGCGGGGGCTTTCGCTTCTGTTGACGTTAGTCTCTGTTATTCTATGACAGAAGGTTCACTCCCGTAAACTCCAATGTATCACTGTTTGTACTTTCCGGCTGTCTGCATTGTTGTCAAATGAGTGCAAGATTGCCAACAATTACAATAAAGTGAACGGCGGTTTATTTGAATTGACGCTTCTCAAATGGGAAATCGAATCGGGTTTTGTCGAGTTTAATTATACGCAACGATAATAATTTTAATGAATCAATTGATTTTACTCTCATTAAAATTAATCCATGAAAAAGATTCAACGTGTGTTCATTAATGTGGGCTGATTGTGAAATGATCAGATGAAATGATGACTTAATAAATTTAAAGCATGTGTACCAGATTTCAAATTCTTTCATATTTCCTATCTTCAATTATCTTTTTAACTCGAAAATTGTTACTTGGACGTTGTTACAAAGCACTATGTTTAATCTTCATGACTATTCATAACAAATTTGAATGAACACTGATGCTCATTTTACCAAAATCAAAGTAGAAGGTACCAAAGGAAACTAAAAAAGCCCTGAAATTGTTAAATTTGTGCATTTCACCCATCAACGTTTCAAGAGTATCGGTAGTCACCTGATTTTAGAAGCAAACAGTGCTTGATGGCATAAGGAGAGTTAGAATACTCCGCCAAAAATTAGCTTACTCTCAATTTTCCCTCTATTAGATCAGGTAGATCTATCTGAAACCTTCGAAACCTTAGAGACAGGTAGGTACTATTATTGAATTCTCCTCAGGATCTGATATTTCTAAGTACATACTTGCCGTTTAGAATTGAAGGAGTAAAGTTGATGTTTTGGAAAAAGAAGTACTTAGGAGAGTGGCGTAAATAAATGATACTCCAAAGGCATTGCTTTTAATGGAAAGTAATTTAATTCTGAATGGAAAAAAATGTACAAACATTTGACTGAATTCTGAACACAAGTAGGTAACAAGAATCAGCATTCTCCTTATCAAAACTAAATTTCAAATGTTACGTCATTTTACTAAGCGGAGAAATGGTATGTTGCTGATGATGGTATCTTGCGGTAGCGTAGAAGTATGGGTTTCATAACCAAGGATGGATTCAGAGGATGGCCCTAGTTCTATGCCGATCTCTCCATTCTGCTGTGAAGATCCACAGCTTGCAGCATCAATAGAACTCGGTGGCTCAATGGTTGCAATCAGTGAAGTGGCAGATTTATCCGTGGATGTGACATGAGGTACAGCAGCTCTACGCAGTGTTCGTCGCACATTGTCCGAAAAGTCTGCTTCGGTAAAATGACTTGAGCAAACAACTCTCGACTTTTTGTACAGGGCCAGTAGATCAGATTCAGACTCCCAGTTACTTTGTGGGTAAAGCCAACTTGCCCACTGACGGCATCTGCAACAAAGGAAAGTACACAAGGATTAGTAACGATATGAAAGGTGTAAAAACTGAAAACTTATGATCAAAATTAGAGATCTGGGTTCTATCTAGCATGAAAGGAGTAGTTTGTGGAGGCTACTTGTAATATTGTCAGAAGTAAAGGGAATTTTGCAATAATGTATGTTAATTTACTTACTACGGGTTTTAAATGCTGTGGGGTCCCTTTTGAACATGACCCAGTTCAAGAAAAGAAATAAGTTTGAAATAAGGAATAAGGTATGAAAGTTTGGGGCACAAGCTATTCATTCTAGAGAACAAGGGAGGCAGAAAGGACAGGTTATACAAGACGAAACTACATCAGCTGATGAATATTAATTTGTGCTTCGCACTGTTGCAATTTCTCCATCACGCCCTCTCAAAAATTAGAATTGAAAAGGAAACAATTCTGTAGCAGTGCATATTTTTATGATTCGGGCGCAGCAGTTATGAAGAAAATCAGCTGATATAAGGCGTATTAATTTTTCCTCTCACGGCATTGCCATATTTCGCCTCCCCAGAAATTAATTCCATTGTGAAAAGATGCTACCTGGGAAAACATGCAGGTCCAACATTTTTAGCTACAGATGAGAAAAACCTCACCAGACCTCATTTTAAAACAAACTGTACAAAGCAATTTTTATACTAGAATTCTCTCTACAAAGTTTGACTAGAATTTTGTCTGGAACTCCAGATTTGAATCTTGCTAAAGTCTGAGTCCCAGTCTCACAATGAGTTCCTTGGATTTGCAAACCGACACAGATCTAGTTAACAAATCAGCCACTTGATTAATTACCTTAAGGAAAAGATTTAAAATCAATTGCTCCCTTTATTTAAAAGAAATAAGTGATGAAAGTTCAGGTCCGAAGCGATTTAATTTAGAGAACAAAAGAGGCAGAAGAGACAGCTTATATGCAAGACGAAACTACATCAGCTGATGAATATCAATTCTTGCTTTGCATTGTTGCTAATTCTCCAATGCTAATAGCAGCCTTGTTTGAAAAAAAAGGTATCACATTTTTAAAAGAAGCAACAACCTCAATGTCTGCTGGTTCGCAAGCAATTTGTACAACTAATATTTACTAAATGACAGGAGAAAGCTTACTTTTCCGTATTGGCTCCTCCTGGTTTAGGAATTCGATGGAAAGACCGGGATGATTTACTGCTGCTATGTCCACACTTGGCGCAGGCCCTTCGTTGCTTTGCAGTTAACATCGTTGGCTACGCCTGAAAGAAGAAAAATTGAAAGATTAACTTTAATGAAATACTGCATAGATAAGTACAAATGCTGAATTTAATAACTTTACAGGGTCATTCTAGGATGGGAGGTAGGATAGTAACCCTGGTGCAAATCTGCTGGAAGAGCTGAGTAGAGGGATTTCATACAGGTAGCTATTAAAGTGGCTATTTACAGGTTTTACAACCTGCTATTTAGGCTGAAAAATTTACAAATTTTTTGACCGGTAGGATACTTACAGTGTTGGGCACTGAGTCCATGTAAAACAGTGTCACAAAATGTAGAAGTATTTATCTGAAGGACAAGCCTTGGATGCAATTGTGTGTCCAGGGCTTTCCACGTGAGATTACAAATCCACCAAGCTCCCAATAATTAACGTTTAAAGTAGGCAGAATGACTGCTTCTTAAATGTAAGTACAAGTTTCATTGAAGTTGCTTGTACTTAGTTGAATTTATCTGCCAAGATCAAGGACCAAAATATTCTATTTTTTTGTTGTGTACTGCAGAAAATGTTGCATACAAACTGTGACACACTTACCGTAAGACTTCACTTTCCTAGAGAGCTGCTAGTAGATAGGGATATTACTTTACATTCTGGCAAGTTGACTTAGTGCTGCCTGCCTCTTTGTAGCCATCTGAAAACATTAATTAGGTACAAATTAGTATCTCTTTTGACATGATTCCTATTCTGAACTTAAAGTTTCATCTACATTATTAATCACAGTTGCATAGTAGGATGCGATCATAAAGACTGATAAGGAACAACTTTGAGGCATCAGTGGTGACTTTCAACCACCAGAGAAAATAAGTACCTACAGGGCTTGTGCAAGCCATGCGGTGATACACTGGTCCCTTCATAATTAACCCTTAATTCACTAGAGAGAGTCGATTACATCTGGAAAGGTTGAGAGTGATTGACATTTCCCAGGTTAAATTGCCAGAATCTTTATCAGTCAGATGAGGGCTGGATGCTTCATTAATGCATTTCATTCATATTATTTCCTTGTTGAAAAGATTACTAGCCACAAATACTGACAAACTTTGGGAAAGATTGACCTTCAATATGTCAGTCTATTGGAAGGGTCACCTTAAAATATTGTAGATCCAAAAGATTGAAGGGGATTGGCTTTAAAATGAAGCAGCACAGCTACTTACCTATCAGCAATGCACAAAACCATCATTGCCAGGAGCATCATTTCATCAGATAAATTAGTTGTGTAACAGTAGCTGGTTAAGTAATGGATCATTAAGGTGATTCGTCAAGCTCAAGTGGCGTGGTCGGACTGGCATGCGATATATCTCATTGATTAGGTCAAAAGTCTCGGCAGATTTGGAATTTTTAGCCAAAAAAAGGATGAAAACCCCTGCACATTAGCCTAATGAATCATGCTAAACCTAAAAATTGGCAAAATTCAGAGAATGAAGGCAGAATAGTGTTCGGAAAAAAAACCTCGCATTCAATTCAGCTACCGATTTCTGTGTCAAATGCAATGTTTTTTTCCAAACTCTATCCTGCTTTCATTTCTCTGAATTTTGTCGATTTTTGGGTTTAGAATGATTCTTTAGGCTAACGTGCAGAGGCTTACGTCCGTTTTTGTGCTAAAAATTCCAAATCTGCCGAGATTTTTAACCTGATCGATGCAATATAACGCATGCCAGTTCTAGCACGTCACTTGAGCTTGACGAATCATCTTAAGGTTAAAAAACCCATTTGGGAGTGTATTCATCCACTGACAATAGCGTAAGGTTTTTCAGGAACCAAGTTTGAGAAAAATTAATAACATGGTAATCAAATTTAGGTAACACATACCTTAGGGCTTCTCCTCGTCGCAAGAGATACTGGCCCAAAAACGAACTACATCACTTCACATTTTAGGATAACCAACTTAACCACCAAGACAACAGATGAAAAAAACATAACAGCAACTTGAAATTAGAAATTATCAAAATCATACAACAAAAGAAAAGTTTCGCGTTAATAATAAACTGTTCGTTCGTCATTTTCAAAAATCCTCATGCTCATTCTCCCAGCACGCACGAGGGAGGACAAAGTCAGCAGATTTAGGTTAGGTTCTCAATGTAAACATTACTTTCTGGGTGTGTTCTTCTTCTTCGACCGAGATACGCTGGGAGTGAGCCTTCTGATTAAGAGCAGCTCTGAAGTTGTTGATTATCAGGGTTCTTGCCTGACCCATTCACCCACTTTGAAGGTGTGACAGTAAATAGACTGGTTAATTTTATAATTGAAAATAAACCCATTATTAGTTAAACTGGCACTCTCCCTTTCACCCTGTTGCACGTTTAAAGTCAATGTGTCTTTGTGGACTCTAGTTGACCAGAATGGCCAAATGGAGAATCATAATGATGAAAGCTATAAAAGGATTTCATTGCAGCAGGCCGATTATTGAAAGTTTGAAGCAGTCTGATAAGAGATCGAAATGCGATATATTGCACGGTTAAGATAGGGCTGTCTTGCCTTGTCGTACTGACATAGTTTCAATAATCAGCATGCAGTTGAGAAAATTTATGTCATCACAACTAAAGTTTATTGTATACCATCTCCTTATGAACGGAAAGATTTAACGCAAGTACCAAGATGATTTCGTATGATGTCTGGATAGGAATGCACATAGTAAACAAGTAAGTAGCAACTTTTCGTTTCAGGCACATTGTGCCCAAGCATTGTGCCCTCAGTAATCAGAGAATCATAAAAGAAAACTCACTCACAACGAAAAAGGTACCTAGAGAGAGAAGGAATCATGGAAAATCAAGAATGGTCACATTTGGAAGTATTATTCCTCGGGGCAGCATAAAATTGAAAATGTTTCGTGCGTACAATGAGAAAACCATTCAAGAAGTTATATTGTTATTAATTTCAGAAATAATATGACATAGAAAAAGAGACAGGAGCCAGGAGAAATTGAAATTGCAATGCTATTTTGCTCAAACCCGATTCAAAATTTCCAAACGAAACTATAACATAATTATCATAACCTCTCTAAGCACTATCTATGGCTTAGACTGCGCATTAGGAAATTTCGGCGAGACTGGAGTCCCTTCAGGCGGGACGATAGGCAACTCAGCAACACCCAGCAAGTCCGAGACCGAGACAATGGAAATGCCTGTCATGCTAGAGTCCTTTATACCCAGAGTAACGACAACTCGATTATCAGCTGACTGGCAGCCGACCTTGGCTGGCCATGGAGGCCGAAACTAGTGCACTCAAACGAACGATATTGGGGGATAAGGATCAGGAATCCTGCGATGTCTGTCACACAGAAACAACAACATCAACAAATTGATCAATTAAAAAGAAAATGAGATTGGTTTGTGAATAATTTCTTAATCTATTTTCATTTTGGACCGATGGCAATAACAATTTACTCTTGATAAACCACAATTAGGTAATATTTTCATTATTCTTGTTCACATACGAGGTACCGCCATCTTGGTGCACTAGTTTCGGCCTCCATGAGCGAGAACCAATCAGAATTGGATTTTTTTTTAGGCCACTTTCAGCCCAATCCTGGCCCAACCAAAAGTGAGTTGTCGTAACTCTGGGTATAAAGGGACTCTATGTCATGCCAGTGCCGTTGCCTGATACGGGTACTTTTCGTTCGTATATCCGGATGTATCCACTAAGCGGAAGGCGCGTCTTTACCCTGATTTACCCCGCTAGCTGTCTTACCTACCGCGCGACTTAGATTGCGTTATAAGTCAATGCGCTTTACTGTAGTTTCTATCGTTCGTAGCCAATGAGAATTAGGCATTACGTCAAGTGACCCAACTTTGTCACGATTTCAATACTGACCTGCGGTTTTTTTTTCTGTGACGTACAGGGTGTGCCAAAAATATGGATCCTTCCTTACTGATGTCTCGAGAACGATTACAGATTATTGACATGCGGTTTGAACGAAATTCCTTAAAAAAAGGTGGGCCGCTTTCGAGGGGGGGGGGGGGGGGGGGGGGTCGTTTCCTCTCTGCCTCGCGCCCGCGGGAACAACTTTTAAATTTAAAATGGGAACTCTCTTTGCCTGATACTTCGTAGAAGTCATACCAAAAATACGTGATATCCTTCCAAAAAAACAAAAATATGATTTTTGTACAAAATTTCGGCCCAATCCAAAAAATGTCACTAATTACCAAAAACAAAAAAAAAAACCAGGCACCCAAAAAATATGATGGCAGTACCGTTTGGATTCATCATATAAAAGGAAATGATATCAAAACGGCCCAATTTTCTCTTTCATGCCCATGCAATATACCAAACACCCCAACTTTTTTCACAAAAAAAAAATAAATAAATAAATAAATACCTATAAGGCATGATGACCTGAACACGTTTATTGGATCCATCGCTTTAAAGGAGTATGATATCAAATCGGCCCAACTTCTCTGAAATATGCCCATCTCGGATCAATAATTTTTTTGAGACCTTCCGACTCATCGCTGAGGAGACACTGATCATTACTTGACCCTTAGTATATGTCCTTGTTTAGATGTCAAAGAGTTCCTTATGAGAACTGTAATGAATTTTTTTTCTTTGAAGAGATAAAATCAAAAAATCGTCATAAAATTGAAAAAAAAATTCGAAGAAAAAAAAAGGAATGGGCCGGCCGGCACGTACAAAAAAAAGGGGGAAATGTAGATACATTGGTATGCCCCAACATTTTGGCATGGGTGACCGACCCGGTCTTGCCAACATCCATGAAGTTGCTAAGAAAGAAGCATTGTAAGTAGGAGGCACATAATATTCGCAATAATACGCCAAGGTTCAGTAGTTTGTAAGGCCTTCTATCAGAAACAAACAAAGAATATGGCATTGCTTGAAAGTTGTTAAGTTGTTCACCCATGTGTGAATATCTTTCAGTCTATCTTTCAATGACGATTTCAAGAAGGACTGATCCTCCTTTTGACGATGATACTTGTTAATGTATATGTGAAAGAGAGACGATAATCACCCTATATTATCTACCACTTGTATGTACGGCCGGCCGGCCCATTCCTTTTTTTTTCTTCGAATTTTTTTTTCAATTTTATGACGATTTTTTGATTTTATCTCTTCAAAGAAAAAAAATTCATTACAGTTCTCATAAGGAACTCTTTGACATCTAAACAAGGACATATACTAAGGGTCAAGTAATGATCAGTGTCTCCTCAGCGATGAGTCGGAAGGTCTCAAAAAAATTATTGATCCGAGATGGGCATATTTCAGAGAAGTTGGGCCGATTTGATATCATACTCCTTTAAAGCGATGGATCCAATAAACGTGTTCAGGTCATCATGCCTTATAGGTATTTATTTATTTATTTATTTTTTTTTTGTGAAAAAAGTTGGGGTGTTTGGTATATTGCATGGGCATGAAAGAGAAAATTGGGCCGTTTTGATATCATTTCCTTTTATATGATGAATCCAAACGGTACTGCCATCATATTTTTTGGGTGCCTGGTTTTTTTTTTTGTTTTTGGTAATTAGTGACATTTTTTGGATTGGGCCGAAATTTTGTACAAAAATCATATTTTTGTTTTTTTGGATATCTTAGACCTGAAATGATTTCGGTGATTTTCGATGCAAGAATCGTGTTCTACTTGAAATTCTGGTTTAGAAATATGCATCAGAATCCTTAAATTCGTATCTTGTTAAGTGGTCCATTTGGCAAACTGGGCACCGACTTGACACCGACACCAGGCATCGGATGAACGCATCGATCAACAATCGGTGGAATTAGCATTGCGAGTTTGACACCGCATCGCGCCATCGCTCCAAATCCGAGTCAAATGAGGCTCCTGCCGCAGAGTTGTGGATTGAATGAATGCGAAATTCTTGCGTTTGACGCTTTGCCCGGGCACTCTTTGCTGACTTTCATCCTCGAGTCGGGCCTCGCGCCCTCGAATGATCGATTTTCAACGAGACTCTCACTTCGAACCCGTCCACCGGCCTTTGAGCAGCGGTTTCACCACCTAAAAACTGCATAATGTGTTGAAAGAGACGGCAAGTGCTCGCAAATATAGGGAACATTTTCATGAAAGGCTAGTTCGAGGGCACGTGATTAATTCGAACTGACAGCAGTGCGTCCTATTTTTTGTTTTTTTTTTTTTTTTTTTTTTTCGTTTTTTTCGTTTTTCATATCCCAATACAAACAGACAAATTAAAACTTGTGCATTGTAAGTTGACTCCAGAAGTCCTCCGAGTCGGCCAATGCGGCCCTAGTGGATGACTTCCGTGCAAATATACGATGCACAAGCTTTTTACACAATTTAATCAATATATTCTACCATCATTAATCTTGAAGAAAAAATCCCTGGAGTTCTCGCCGCCGGGTCGCACCGTAGTCACCTTTCGTCCGCGAGTTGCATCAATTTTTCCTATCCACGAACGTTTCACTGCATGCAATTTTTCATATCACTGTCCTTCAGATCCCCTCTTCATCTGGGGAAATTTTTCGAAAAGTCCAAAATAATCATGTCCAATAGTTGTCGTTTTTTCTGGTCTATGCAAAGTCACCGTCTCGGTACCATTTTTCTGGCCATAATTTTGTGCAATAGCTCCACAGCAATAATGAGTTTGTGGCGTTGCTAACACTGCTAACAGGTTCAGCAGCGGTTGATGTAAAAGTTTCATTTGGCAAAATAGTACAGAGCTGCAATCGCGGATCAACTGCTTCAATATTTGGCTTTGAAGGAAGATCAATCAGCAAAATAAGTTAGTCTGATGATTACAAGACCATCTGCGTTGACGGAAAAAATTTAATTTTTTTTTAAAAAAATTAAAAATAAAAAAAAAATTCGTCGTAAGACCGTAATGAGTCATCTTCCCATTGGTGTCTCCTTTTCTGGGACTATGGTATGTAGCAATCATTGTAAATTCGTATTACCAGTTGCAAAGCTGCGGTATGGCGGTATCCTCAGCCTTCCTGAATTCAGACCAAAATCACCAATGAGCGCTGAACAAGTTCCTTGCCGGTGAAGAGAAAAAAAAATTGTACAAAACTTGCAGCTATTTGGTGAAGGTACCAATTTTGATCGCAACTTGTACTTCGTCGGCATCAGTAGGATCTTCAAAAACAGATGACACATTCAAACTTGTTGTCCAATGCATAATCACTTCAATAGAGTAACTGCTGACAAAGTTGTTTTCAGAATCCAGATTAGTCAAGACTCGAGAATAGTTTGTACTCAGCAATTTGATGGTAGGTGGAACATTTTCAAGATAAGGCCCCACGGTAGCTGAGCGGCAATAATCTCCAAACTGAAAAATCGAGACGGGCTGGAAACGCTGATGTCGCAGATTTGACTCATTGCCCGAGGGACATGATATCATCACGCTGGCATGCATAGCTTGGGGCGCCTTCAACTATGGAGATATACTTCCAGAGTTACTTCTTCAGGTGTGCGCTCGGCATGCATAACTTGGGGCGCCTTCAACTATGGAGATATACTTCCAGAGTTACTTCTTCAGGTGTGCGCTCGGCATGCATAACTTGGGGCGCCTTCAACTATGGAGATATACTTCCAGAGTTACTTCTTCAGGTGTGCGCTCGGCATGCATGACTTGGGGCGCCTTCAACTATGGAGATATACTTCCAGAGTTACTTCTTCAGGTATGCGCTCATACCTGTTGAGCGCTTGAAGCAGAGTGCACATTTTCAGACAGTAAGCTCACTTCATTAGGCAAAATACAGGTAGCTTCTTGAACTTCAATGCTGTAAATTTTGCGGCACTGAGGATGAATTCGTCGTAGACCTCATAAACAGTCGAAAGTTTGACTTCAACATTGAAACTCTATAGATTTCTAAATGCTGAGATGTTCGAAGCACTTCGTTCTGGAAATCTGCAGGTGCCAACTCTTGTGGTTTTGATACCTGAAATGATTTTTTTTCTTGCTGGAGTTACAATCCTGTCTGATGCGTTCGGCGATTACCGGCTGATTCCCGGCATACCGGCTGTGAAACGCAGACGTTGGATCGTTTTTTAATTCTGGACTCTCCGTCGTACCATCAACTTGCGGTAGAGACCATCGTATGTATTGACGCTATTACTAAAGGTCATAAGAGGTCTGAAGTTCTGGCGATATTTCGGAACTTGAGCCAAGCGAGGCTCAACTTTGAAGAATGTCGGCAATTCCATAAGATCGAAACTTGTTTTCATTGGTGCAGCAAATATTGGCAAATATACCAGTAATGTGATTCACGATGAGTGCTCAAACAAAATTTTTAGAGCCGTAAGAGCATAAAAGGTCGCTCCAAAACATCAGTGATGTAGTTCGTGTGAAGCACTCTGCCTTTGAACAAATGAGCGTAATGTTGCTTGAAAACAAGAATCATGTCATTTATATCGAGTGTTCATTAGGAACTGTTCGCAATTTGAAAAAAAATTGCACCAAAATACTGATGATGTGGTGCAATTAGAACACAGAGTTCAACTTTATTCTAAAAGTGAATTAACTATCGTGTGGTTGTGGAAGTAAGGGGTTACTGTCCTTGACATCTTGAATGATGTATCAGTCACACGTCAAATGAGTCAAGTTTCTTAAAAGGCCTGATGAGTTCGTAAGTAAACAACGCATGACGCAATCAACATTGCGCACTTTAGTAAAGAACTGTGTGAATACTTAAGTTCAAATACTTTTTCCATTTTCAATTTTAGAGGGTGAATGCAGCCAATCATGGATGAGTAAAAGCAGCGACTTTAAATTTTTTTCATCCTTGTGACTTGATCCTAATTCGACCATTCGAAAGAGATGAAACTGCTGCGATGGATAAACGTTTCATTGGATAGGAAACGCAGTGCGTCGAAGAGTTATTCGATATTTTAGTCAGCCATTAGAGTGGCTGAAAACATTTTGTGGGGGCCCAGCGGTTGGAGCTTAGCAACTTGAGGAAAAGCTGTAAATTCGACCCGGCGAGAGAAAGGGATTCATGATGAAAGTACCTGAAAGAACAAACTTAAAAAAAAAAAAAAAAAAAAAAAAAAAAAAAACCAACAACAACAAAACGCAAACAATACTTTCTAACTTTAAACAGTCGCAAAGAACAAACAAAATCAGTGTTACTGCAAAAATCGTAAGAATGAGCAATACAGTAAAAAATTGTAACGTCATTTTATTGTATAGTTTGACGTTCCGCGAAATCACTCTAAATGTCGGGACGTTGAAACTCCCCACGAAAAAAAAAATAAAAAAAAAAATTGATAACTAAAAAGGTATGAGTTTCCATTTAGTACTTAGAGGGTCTTTTTTTTACTCCAGTGAAAATCAACAAGCACAAAATGCCCGCTATTCTACATCCAACCCCCCCCCCCCCCCCCCGTATTGTGCGGGATCTTTAAGTAAATGCTGATTTCTTGAGACAGGAAAGTCATGCTGAAGACATTAAAATAAGTATCAGAATAAGAACATGACCATAAAGAAACTGTGGAGCAATTGTGTCTTAAATGGTCGCAAAACACGTTGCAATAGTAGCGCGTGAAAATACCTTTCAAGTTGGTCTTGAAATTCACTGAAAAATTTACTTGGGTTTCGCGAGATAAGTTCCGCCGACAGCCCCTGGCGGTTAGGCAGTAATAATGGTGTCTTTGGCGACAAATAAAAAACGCATTTAGGTGCGATTGTTCGTAGAGTTACAGAATTTACAGAAACACAATAGCGCAGAAGAATATTTTATTTTCCTTGAACCCAGCGTGATGCCGCTTCATCATTAAAGCTAACTTTATGCTTATTCCAAGCTTCCTCCCCCCCCCCCCCTCTCGAGAAATTCAGCTTAAATCAAGATGAAAAAAAATCTTGATGGTAAATTCAAGGATCAACAAACATGCTTGAGCCAAAGCCTTTTTTTTTAATGGATGCGCAAAAAGATACAATTTAAGTCGCAAACGTGTTATTGAGCAAAATTCGATCTTTTTACAATGGACAGAACTTAAGCGTCAGGATAAAACAAAACAAAAAAGAGGAGAAAAAAATTGTAAAAAAAAGAAAAACAAAGGAAAACAATTAAAAACAAAACATTTTTGAACTAGAGATAGGTAACACAGGCAGGTCCGTCCGGTCCCTGACTGGAAGCATAATGGGCAACAATGTATGCGAAGGACGTCTGTATTCTTTACCAATATTTTTGACTTTTTCCAGTCATTTTTTGTTATTTTTTGGTAAAGCACTGTTTTACTTTCGAGAGAGTTTTACTTGCAGCGGTTTACCAAAAAATCAAACAATGTCAGGAAAAAGTTAAGAATATTGGTAAACAACAGACACTCGACAGCCATCGAGGAAGTTTACTCTCGGCTTGCAAGTCTGCATTCAATAAAGATCCTAACGGGTCTTGGGTATAACTGGGTTTTACAGCGCCAAAAACATAGCATGAGAATGAGTAACCCCAGAATCTGCGTGGAAACGTGAGAAACTTGGTAAAAAATTCCGCCGACAGCCCCGGACGGTTAGGCAATTCCAACAATCCCAGTCGCTGCGCAAGATGTGGTAAGTAAACGACCTGTATCAATATTCATTGGGCTCATCCAACATAAAAGAAAATATTGCAAAATTCTAAGGGGCTCTCGTTTCTGTTAAGATGCACTGGAAAAAAGAAACACATTGGATCTAGAGTCCAGACTCTTGAAAACATTCACAAGAAAAAGGACTCTCGATTCAATCAGATTTAAGCTTAGATCAAAAGGAAATCCGCTCAAATTAAGAGGCTGAGTTCTTGATTTAAGCTTAAATCTGATTGAATCAAGAGTATTTTTTCTTGTCGATGTTTTTAAGAGTCTGGACTCTAGATCCGATGTGTTTTTTTTTTCCCCAGTGTGTAAGTATTGAACATACCTACTACCGTTGGCACTGAAAACGACACTTAAGTAGAATAAGTAGTGAGGAATTTATTCTCCTCTTCAGCGTTAACCTCGATGGAGTCAACGGACACGCCACAATCTTCAAGCAAACAGCGTATCTTACTGTGCCTGATATGGAGCCCAATGGAGTGAAAATACTATTCTAATTTGGTTTATTTAGTGGCTTGTGTCCTACTCACATTTACTTCCTTAATTGCCCTCACTGCCTGTTTCGTCTCTGCCTGCACACAGTACAGCGATTTCGACCAGGCAATGAGGGTCAATACTGGAATGCTAAAGAAAAGGACCGTATAAACCTTGGACGTTGTCGGATTTCTTTAGATGATATACAATTTCAAAGGGAAATTTGTCCTCCGAGGGAAAACTGTTGAAATTAAATATCACTGGAAAAAAAACACATTGGATCTAGAGTCCAGACTCTTAAAAACATCGACAAGAAAAAGTACTCTTGATTCAATCAGAATCTAGCTTAAATCAAGAACCAAGCCGCTTAATTTAAGCGGACTTCGTTTTGATTCAAGCAAAAATCCAATTGAATCAAGAGTATTTTTTCTTGTCAATGTTTTCAAGAGTCTGGACTCTAGATCCAATGTTTTTTTTCCCATTGTGATTTTTTCAGTGACTAAATTACGTCCTACTCATATTTACTTGCATAATAGCCCTCACTGCCTGTTTCGTCTCTGCCTGCACACAGTACAGCGATTTCGGCCACGCAGTGAGGGCCAATACTGGCATGCTAAGGAAAAAGGCAGTATGAAACTTCCGACGTTGCCAGATTTCTTTTGATAATATACAATATCAGAGGGAAAGTGGTGAATTTTTCCCTCAATTTTTCAGAGAATTTTAATCGAAATTAAATCCAAAATATATCAGGGAGTTATATTTATAACTCATTTCAAAAATAATTATTTTTTTGGATGGAACCAGGCAACATTTGAATGTTCATAGGGCCTTTTTCCTTAGAATAGTGGAATAGCTAATCTTATTCACAGGAAAAAGGGTATTAACTGTCTGGCTATAATTGCTCCCCCGAAAATTTAGTGACCTTCATACAAATTCCAGACAGTGGTAAACTAAATATGTAAGTACAAAATACGTGAGAACGACCTACAAAGCCTGAATGCCTGTTTCTTGTTAAATTTATTAGGAAAATAACACTGAAGCTAGTCCATTTCAGTAAAAGACCATTTTTGAACTAGGACAAACAGTCTTATTGTTAGCCTGTATAATATGCTGAAAAAATATTAGCCTATAATCTGCTGAAAAAAATTATGAAGAGTTGATCCTTAACGAACATTTGAGTTGCATGATAAACGAAAAATTAAAACTGCGGTGCGGAAGAAAAAAACCGTAAAACACGAGCACTTGCGAAAAAATGCGTAAACCATTAGAACGTTCAGAGTCAAAACCAACCTAAAAAATCTCTTGGATTTTAGAAAGAAGGGGGATGAGAAAATAAAATGTTACCCCATACCCTCTAGAAATGTTCCCATGATGCTAACCCCCCTAAGTTCACGAAGGAAAAAACTAAAAAGCGACCTACTTTGCTAAGTCATAGGTCTTTGTTCGTCACAAATTCATCCAGAGTAATAGATGGATGGCTAAACTTAAGAAAGATTGCCGCCGAGAAGAAACTTTGCGAAAATTAAAATATTCAAGGGTCAATGTCGTAAATGTAGACCCCGAGCCTGCTGAATTTTTTTTTTTTTTTTTTTTTTTTTTTTTTTTTTCTGAGGTCTTTCTAATGTAGGAGAACCGGGTAAAGAGAGACCTACCCCCCTATTTCTGAGCTCCCTGTTTGAGATTAAAAATTGAGAAAATCAGGGTACATTAGTTACCTCATGAGAACTTATTACCCAAAGTTTCATCTCTATCACTGCAATAGAAAGTATTTTTTTAATTTTTTTTCTTTTTCCCCATTTTTCATGTCTCTACCATTACGGAGTAAAGAGAGACGTGGTCTGGATTGCCTCTTGTATTGCACAGGAAAAATATGGCAGGGCAATGAGAGTGTTCTACTGATAGAGTTTGATTACCATTTCAAATTTCAGGTCAATCGGATAAAATGTGAATGAGTTACGGGGTTTTGAAATTGGACTGCGGGAAGTTCACAAATTCAATTCAAAAAGTGAAAATTCAAATTTTTATTAGAGGGATAAAAAACCGCAAAAATAGACCTTAAATATGGTCTTAACAGTATATAATGAAATTAAGCATTAAAAAATTGCTTAAGAGAACATTTCGGCTTTGAAATTAAGATAAAATTGACCGGTGGAGTGGTTTCAGGGTAGGTACCAGTTAAAGAATTGGATTTTTTCCTGATCTATTCTGATGTTAGAGGAATATTTGCCTGCTTAGCTGGCATTTTGACACTTGTCTCCTGGTTATATTTATGCTGCCAGACTTGTAAAGTAAATAGCATAAAACAAAAAAATAGCCATATAGTACATATCCTAAGCTACAAAATGATATAATTTTTTTTTTTTTTTTTTTTTTTTGGGAGTAAAATTTACTTTCCAAAATCCACGAAAACTGCGGCACGGAACGAACTTAAAAACACAGTTCAAAAAAAAGTTTATGTTTACATGCACTTCCCGCGGTCTGCTGTCGTCCGATCCGGTTCGGAATTTGTACAAGAACGTAGAAATGGACCAAGAGTTCATTCCTTCTTGTTTCATTACTTAAATCTCAAATGGGTAGCAGCAGGAGCAAAAGTCTCCCATTACCCCAGTCTCTCTTTACCCGGTTCTCCCCTAGGTATGGTCATAGTGGGTGCCTAGGCACAGGGACTCGAGGTGAGCTATAAGTTTGATTTCAAAGAGGGGCCTTGAGGTGAGCTCTCTCTAAGCTCGGTTTCCACGATCGAAATGAGCGCATCGAAATGGGTCATCCATGCAACTACTGAGAGGTGCCGATCAAAATTCATAGGTGCCTCTAAGTTTGTCTTACTTTTTTCTTTTTTTTTTAATATTTGTTTGGGGGGGGGGGGGGCGAAGTTTCTTTATACCTTGGACAAGTGCGTAACACCTGCCACGCTTAGGAGGCGGGCCGCACCGAAATGAGAATGGAGGCCTCTCCTCATATAAAAGGGGAAAGTTTAGGAGAGCGCTGAGGGGCCTCCTATGATATTCTTCGAAAAATTGGCCTCTTCTCATATAAAAGGGGAAAGTCGCTCTCCTATGATATTCTTCGAAAAATTGGCCTCTTCTCATATAAAAGGGGAAAGTTTAGAAGGGCGCTGAAGGGCCTCCTATGATATTCTTCGAAAAATTGGCCTCTTCTCATATAAGAGGGAAAAGTTTAGAAGAGGCGCTGAAGGGCCTCCTATGATATTCTTCGAAAAATTGGCCTCTTCTCATATAAGGGAAAGTTTAGAAGGGGCGCTGAAGGGCCTCCTATGATATTCTTTGAAAAAATCCAGGGGGAGTTCCGGTGGGGCCATAAAAATTATGTCATAATGACTCCTAGCGGAGCCCTCTCCGTTAACGATTAGAGGGCGATGGCCCTCTGGTTAGGGCCAGTCCGCCTCTGGGAGGGGGTAGCGCCCTCTCCCTTGTGTTTTTTTTGAAGGCCTCGATAACTTTCCCGCTTTTTTTTTAAATTTATCCGGAAGCGAAGAGTAATTGCGCCTCCGTTCCCATGCGAGCGGGAAAAAACTGAAAATTTCGGAGCCAGCGTCCCCCCCCCCCCCCTTCATGACACCACTGAAGCAGGGTATTACAGGGTATCTTATGACAAAAAGTAGAGGCACCACTTAATTTTGATCGGCAACACGATCGCATCGTCGCATCGGGGACCCAATTCGACGGGCTCGTGTCGACCGTGGAAACCCAGCGCCACGCCCTTGACACACGTTCGAAGTGAAACTTCGAAGTGGTGGCTGCTCAGCCGAGTCTCGACATGGATCCCATCAAAGCAGAGCGCCCCGCGCTCTGCTTCGGCAGACCCATGCCGACACCAGGCCAGACAGCCACCACTTCGGAGCGTCACTTCGAACGTGTATCCAGGGCTTAGGCCCCAGGATAGTTCCGCTGTCGCCGCGACTTGCTCTCGCGGTCGTAGCGCCGCAACAACGATCGCCGCTCGGCCAGCTCCGGCGAGGGGTCCGTCCGCAGATCGCGCCCGGACCTGCGGGCTCCGACCCTGTGACGGTGCCTGAAACCCTAGGAATCGACTGCCGCATGGACACAGGTTACCCGAGGCAATCGTTACACGAGCGAATCTCGAAGGGATCCCCGTCCGAGTGGAGCGCACCACCGCTCACCGGTGAGCGTTGATGACCTCCACTTGGTCGGGGGTCCGATCGGACACATGCTCGTGTAACGAGAGCCTTGAGTCAATGGTGAGTCCACGCGGTTCGTCTGACCGTCGGATGAGCGATACGTCGAACAGCCTCCCGGACGCTCTGTCCGGAGACCGAGCGTCCGGCGGACTGCTCGGCGGAGCGCTCGTCCGGCCGTCGGGCGAACTGTGTGGACGCACCTGCGTGAGAAAAACAATATTAAATTAAATTAAAGAACAAATAAAATATAAACAAAATATACTTACCTGTGTTACTTACCTTCTTACCTAGAGATGGGAGAGAAAAATGATATTAAACTAAAGAAAATAAACAAAATATACTTACCTAAGTTACTTACCTTGTTACCTAAAGATGAGAGGGAAGTAAGAGAAGTTGGAGGAGCAAGAAGCATGCAAAGATAGAAATAATGTAGGAGCTGAAGGCAAGAGGTATTTATGGATAGAAGTTAGGAAGGAGCTGAAGGTGAGAAGTATTTATGGATAGAAGTTAGGAAGGAACTGAAGGCATGAAATATTGATGGATAGAGATGATGAAGGAACTGAAGGTAAAAGTGTGAATGGATAGAGATGATAGAGGAGATGATATGATAATATAACATAACATGACATAACATAACATAACATAACATAACATAACATAACATAACCTAACCTAACCTAACCTAACCTAACCTTACTCGAGGTAATAAGTGTGAATGGTTAGAGACGATTTTCAGAAGATTATCATAATTTGCTGCAAAAAGAACCCTAATGTCTGCCAAGTGAGTGTTAAGAAGAGAGAGGAGAGGAAATGTTTTAGAGAGTCGTTCTCGTTCTAAATGACGGTCAGGGGATTAATCATTAAAATTAGCTTTACTTACGTCGAGTAAAAAAACATCCGAAACTAACTCTCATGTTGAAAAAATTTTGCAAACCTTTTTGGACTAGGTCAGTCAAATGAGTAATCTAATCATTTGAACAAGCAAATACCTAAAACCCTAACTCAGTATCTGTTGTACCACACACTGATGTATTTTGTATCATTGATTCTGTGTTTTCATAAATCGAAAACAATTAGATACACAGATAAATGTCACTTGAAATTCAGATTTGGACTGCATTTGGCAATACGGAACTAATATTTCAGGCTTAGAGGTAAAAACACCTATGTGCATAGGGGAACCAGTGGCACATATGCTGATTCTAAAATAACCCAGAAATTGTAATTCCTACTTGCAAAATGTGGGCCATTTCGGGAGTAGATGCTCCATAAAGAGCCGCTCAATTATTGCGTAGGCTACATAAGGTGATTCGATGACCGCCATATTTTATGTCAGAACGACATGCAATATATCGCATCGATTAGTTCTCATCTATTTAGCCACTTGTCATTTTTATCGAATTTTGAGAACGCATTGCTGTTGTCCCGAGACTAGAGAAATCACTCGCCAAAGACAAACCAATTCAGCGTAATAAAGGCAGAGTTTCATTAGAGGGAAAAATATCGAATTCGAGAGCAGAAAACTCGCATTCTATACAGCTACCTTTATTACGTTGAATTTGTTTGTCAAATGTTTAAGTGAATTCTTTAGCCTCGTGACAACAGAAACGCAATTTCAAAATTCGATAAACATGACAAATAACTGAGAACATGAAACTAATGGATGGGACATATCGCATGTTGTTCTGCCACAAAATCTAGCGGTCATCAAGTCACCTTACATACGTGGGAAAAGGGTGGATCTATCCTTGCGCTTTCAGGCGTTACGGAGTAGGGAGGGGGGGGCTGTCCAGTCTTACGAAAGCTTCTCATCTCAAATTAATAAAATATTATAAAATATTACAGCACTCACTGAGTCAGAAATTTTTCTGTTAAAAACTCTCATCTCATCTCATCTCATCTCAATTGGAAAAAAACAATATTATTCAACACAGGTAAGTCTCTTTCGGTTTTCTCCGTTACTTTCTAAGAAATGGGAGGGGGGGCTGGTCTACATCTTACATACTTCAAAGAGGGGGGGGGGGGGAGGCTATCGAGTCCAGTCCTACGCAAGCTTCTCATCTCAAATTAATAAAATATTAAAATATCACAGCCTTTCGCTGGTCAGAAATTTTTCTATTAAAAACTCTCATCTCAAATGGAAAAAAACAATATCATTCAACTATTAAATAGTCCTCTTCGGTTATCTCCTTTACTTCCTAAAAATTTAAAGGGGGGGGGGGGACTGCCTGGTCATTCTTACATATTTCAAGGGGGGGGGGGGGGGGGGCTTGGCCAATTTAGCGTGGTTCAAAAAGGAGGAGGTGAGAAGATCAAAGAGTCGGCCAAAATGTCTTGCTGCGTAATACTTGAGCGGCTCCTAACTGAATAAAAAAAGAGGGAAGCAATAAAGAAAAGGAAACACAGTATTCAGTCGAAAATCACTGCAAAATCCCAGGAAAAGCGAAACACCTGCGGCGAACACGCGTCTCTCAAAGAGGAATCGTTTTACGCGGGAAAGGAGGCATGGCCCGGGCCGGGGAAGGAGGGGGGAGTTCGTAGAATGATCATAGTTTCAGACGACTGAGGGGAAAAAAGTGGAATCAACGAAGGGTTACAATCATAATCTGCTCCGTGAAATCATTCAGGAGTGATTTCGGTGGAGAAGCTGAGGCTGGCGACTGACTGTCGCCATGCGAGAGTCTGTTGGTGGCGCGGCGAGACAACATCCTGCTGAAAGGGACGGAACGTAGCCACCCAAAGTACGCTTATCTCTTCATTTCCCGGTTTTCTTCACAGCTCTGTCAATGCGCCCCCCTCCCTCCCGGTCACTCTCTCACTATCTACCTCCTCGAGTATCTTTTCTCTGGCGGACTGAAATTGCGCGGCAAATCTGACTAGACCCTCGGTTCTCAGAATTCTATACCTGATGAGATAGATAAATCGGCTTTCGGCCGATTGATCGGACGTTGCTAATTGACCAAATAATATCTGAATAATTTCTTCCCAACTCTGTGGCGGGTGGTCCTTCCTCAAGAAAAATGAATCGACAGATAAATTTAAACTTAGGCTTCATTGTTGCACAAAATTCCTGATAAGTTAATTTCCCAATATAAAACCACTGCGAGGCGACAAGTAGGAAAATTTGGCACCTACTCTGACGTGCTAAAGAAGAACGCCGTATGAGCCTTCAGTCATCGCCACATTTCCTTAAACAACTCACGAAATTTCGGGAAACTTTTGATAGTCTTCCTCCAGTTTTGTAAAAAATTTCGATTCAAATTTGATTACTTAAAGCCTCTGAAAATTTCATAGAAAAATATTCAAAACTTTTCTCAAGAATAAATATTTACTGAGAGGAAATTTGGCAACATTCGAATGCTCATATGACGTTTTTCCTTTGAGCGGGAATACTGCAAAAGGCGTGGAGCAAACTGAAGGGTAGGAATGCCAATATGTATCGAAGGGGCGAGAGCCAGAGGGACTTAATCTCATAGCAAAGTTGCTGAATTCATTTTAAAATTCGTGGTGAATTGCTATCATGATATGACTAAAATTTAAGGGAAAAAACCACGGACACACGTCCGTCACATGATTAAAGTAGTTACTTAGTTCAAGTGAAAATTTTCAACATATCGATACAATCAAGTTCCAACGTTTAAGTCTCAAATATATGGGTGATCGCTTTCTCTCTCTCGTACATCGATTCTAAGTACATCTTCTCTCTAAAATTTTGTCTGCTGGACCCTTCCCAGGGTAAAAGGACGCTTAAAGTGGTTTTTAAAAAAAATAAATCTCAGATATGTGGATGGTTGCTCTCTCTCTTCTTCACGTACATCTATCCTTCTTCTTCTCTCTTCCTTACACCTATCCTTCTTCTCTCTTCATCCTTACATCAATTCTTCTTCTCTCTTCATTCTTACATCTGTCTTTCTTCTTCTCTCTTTCTCAAATCTATCCTTCTCCTCTTTAAATCTGTCCTTCTTCTTCTCTCTTTCTTACATCCATCCTTCGTCTCTCTCTTCAATTTTGTCCATTAGACACTTCCCAGGGAAAAAGGACACGCTAAATAGTTGAAAAAAAATAAAAACAAGAAGTCCCTCTGGCTTTTACCCCTGGCTCCGGGAGGGGGGGGGGAGGTGTCTTTCTAGATTTTAAAAATTGATACGTTTTATAATCTTTGCGAAATCTCAAAGCTCTAATCGTTCAGTTGAGTAATTCTCTAATAATAAATCAGAGCGTGATGGGCAGAGAGGAGCAAAAATTGTATTCTAACTTAACGCTACCTACTTGTAAGTATGCTTTTGATAAATTCGAACTAATATAGGAAAGGTGCTTAGAAACAACATGAAACTCTTGAGGAGAAAATATATGATACAAATGAAAACATTGCAGCTCACACTAAGACCTGTATTGATGCCTTCATTAAACGATTTTTTAATAGAGTTACTAAGAGAGAGGAAGTTGGACTATTAGGGGATTTTTCGTGAAGATTTACTTCAATTCAGAACACACAAATTGAGTAAAAACTGTAGGATAAAATTTAAAAAAAATCAAAACCTCCCTCTCCTAACACTCACCAGCAGTCTTCAAATTTAGAAATAACTACCTAGATCCTGCTCATTCGAGGAATTTTGGAAAAGAAAACTATGAAAAGACAGCAAATAATAACTGAAAACATGTGGGTAATTTGACGTAAGTATTAACATGATCAAAAGGAACAACATCCACTCTTAAATGCAGATCCATAAGTGTACCTGTAAATGCACGACGTAGCTCATGTCCGAGTATCTCCTGAATAAAATGTATCCAGTGAAAGAAAAATTAGGAGACAAATGATACATTTTGGTGATCTCAATATTCGACAAATACCTTAAACTAGAGATGACTGAAATTTCTAGACAACCAAAGCCGACTGTTCATTTCCTCTTTGAGGTACAAAACCGCACTCTTAGAGTGCAAAACCTCATAGCCATAA
>NW_027311795.1:0-60400 GCF_918797505.1 Bemisia tabaci
TGATGCCACATTCTTCTACAAACGACTCTCTTTTCCGTTAGGGCTTGGTCAGTGAGAAATTAGAGCGAGCTGGCAAGAGCGGTGCTCATGCTGATTTTTCGAGCAATTCTAACAAGGATTTCTGCGGGGAAAAACAAAATTCCAACGGTGAGAACTGCTGTTGTAACAGACGGGTTTACTGGAGCTGTTCTTCGCGGTCATGCACTTTATCAGCACGGTATCATAGGAGGAAATACGCTCTCGTGATAGGCTCCCATTTATGTTCGCGAAGTGCTCAAAGGCGCTGGCATTTCTAGTCAAACACAACGAGGTTCGAGCCAAGTGAGGAAATGAGGAAGGGAATTCGTCCTTGACACGTGCTCAAGACCGTTAAAAAAATTACAAAACTGACTGTAAAATGATCACGTCGGAAAATTTTAGAGGACGAACGTGTAAAGATGAATGACCCTACTGGAAAAAGAAACACGTCAAAAGCTGAGCAATTTTGGCAATTTGGCTGGGCAAAACAATAATTGGGGTGAAGGTAGACTATTGACGGAGGTAGACAGGGAAGGAATCTAGTAAAGAAGAAGAAAGGCAAGAGTAGAACTGAATGGGATTAGCCAATAGGCTACTTGAAGAAGAAGAAAAAAAGAAAAAAAAGCAATTTGATGCATATTACGCCCTTTTCCTACGAGGCACCCCCCCCCCTCCCAATTCACAGCTCGTAAATGCGCTGGGTGCAAAAAGGGCGCAGTGGCGTGGCATGATTTGCGATTTATCGATTGATTAGCCATTTAAACCTACGGAGAAATATCGATATACAGGGTGCCCGCAACGAACACCTTAATAATCGATTCTTCACCATACTTTCAAATAGGAAAACTTCGATGATCGATCATCCACGCCTCGCCACTGAAAGGGCAGTCTCAGGATCGCCTTAACCGGTTCATTTTTCACTTTTTCGGTCGTTTCATTTTTTCACGGCAATTTTGAGTAAAGCTCTTGCGTGTGCCCGTAAAGAATGGTGTCTAGTTTTCTTGGCAAAGCTCATTCCCTGATTTTTCCCCGATTTTCAGGAGCTCATTCCCTGATGAGAAACCGAAGTTTTCTCCCACTATCCCGGGATTTTCTTGGGGAAAAGAATATAATTCTCCAGAGTTTTAGATATGCATATCGACTTAATTCATCTTACAGCCATTTCTTTGGCACACGTCAGATTAGACCGCCAAATTTGAAAACGAAATGATCCTTGGGTGGTTCGAGAAGAGATTCCCGGTTTCTGGAGCCGATTCCCTGATTTTCCCCTGATTTTCCCGGTAAATTTTCATTCCCTGATGAATCCCGGTTTTCCCCGGTTTTTAAAAAACTAGACACCATGCCGTAAAACCGTGGTGAATGAGCAAAAGACCGAGATCGGACGTGAGAAACCGCGACGTAACATGAAAATCGCGGAAAAACCTCCTAACACGCGGGGATCAATGCATATCTGCGATTATACGCGAGTGTCCACGAAAACCTGCGAATAACTCCGGTCATACGTAAGCAGCCGTAAGAGTCTACAAAATCGGGCAACTTTCTGAATTTCTCTTTGATCCTGCAGAGCCAGGGATGCAAAAAGTTTCAAATCACCAACAGTTCCTCGTCATCGAACTTTTTGCCTTGTGGCGAAACTTTCCGTTTGCCTCGCGGAAATTAGGTCATCACTTGTGGGAATTACTTCACGGCCGCCTGCGGTTGCCGCGATCCTTAGAGTGCGCGGGCCGATTATTGTAACTGATAGACAAAACTATAGACAAAGGAGACAAACTGAAAATACAGCCATCCTATTGGTGGAAGAGGGTGATTGCAGTGGACAAAGGAGGTAGATAATAGAGTAACTAACGGCAGCCCACGAGAGACCCTATAGTTAGTTCAGCATTTCTGCCTTTAGTTCACAGGAACCACCCATTTCAGCCAATAGGATCGTTCCAAACCACCCAAGTCTTCTGTGTCTATCGCTATGTCTAAACAAACCTAGAAGTCCCGAGAAAGCCTGCAAAACGACGATGATCCGCAGTTGTTAAAAGATAATAAGAAGATTCGATTTTTTGATTGGGTGGATGCAAGTGGCGCGGCATAGCCTGGAAAAAGGGGCGGTTCAGGGGTTCTAGACCCCCCCTCCCCCGTGACTGATACATTTTCGGGAAAAACGTTAAATTTTGTGATTATTAGGCATTATGTATCTTAGGTCTTTCCCGACCCCCCCCCCCCCCCCCCCCACTGGCCATATGAATCATTTCTGGCTACGCTACTGCTGGAGTCACGTTACATAAATGCTCATCGATAGATGAATCTTTAGATTTTTTGTTGCTGTATGCACTATGCAATCGTGCATTAATCAAAAGTGGCACTTTTTCCGATTTTTTTGTCTGACATGGGGTATATGTAAGGCAAGCCTGGACTTACTCACACTGTGAGTAAACGACTCACACAGTGACTGAGGGAAAAGAGAGTGTCAACAACGTCCAAGTAGGTAAAGTCTATGTTAGCCGAATTGGTAATGGAAAAATTTAAAAATTCTGAGAATGTTATTACTGAATGTTGATAAAATAGAATGAGTCTTCAAACCAAGTCTTTGGTATTATCATTCTGTTGGCTTGAGTCAGCTTTCATGATCTCTAGCCATTTAAATGAGTCCCAACTTTTTCTCATTCTGGATTCAGATGATTCTTACTTAGGGTTGCATCATAACATTCTGAAATTCTTAGCCTTTCCTCTTACTTTGCTGAGAAATCTCTGATCAATTTCAATCATTTTTCTGGTTTTGCCTGGACAATTGCTAAATACAAATAATATTCCTTAAAGTTTCCTCGGCTTTGCTAAAAATAATCTCTGCCTAAGCACAGATATTTACTGCTTGCAAATTCATCAAGCTTGAATATGCCTAATAACGAATGATTTTTTGCAGCACGGTATCTCAATTTGCAACTACTTAACTCATTTATTCACTAGTTATAAGAAATTGCTGGAGGATAGAGAAGTCTTCGGTATGGAAATATGATGCGCAGCATGCTGTTGCCGCTTTACAAAGTATCAAAAATTGAATACGTTTTCTAAAGTTTTGTCACTTTTAAATCATACTAGTTTTTAATAGAATAATTCAATTTTTGAGAACTGTCTGATCCTATGACCGGAAAGAAAATTCTGAGACAAAAAAAAAAGGAGGAGAGTATACCGGAGGGTCAAACATTCTTTGAAGGTTGTCTATAATAGAGACAATTCAAAATTGAGAACCAGCTCCAATTCAGAGGTGGGGCATCTATTTGGAGTCAGCAAATATAGTGCATATCCGCTCCATTAGGAAGAACGAAGTATCAAATTGCGAAAAAGTGAAAACCGTAGCAGCCATTTTATTGTAGAAGACCCATGATCTTTGACACTCTAGCACGGAGAAAAAGTGCAGTAGGATCTCTGTGATAAAATAACGTAGCCGACGCTGCAATTGTTTTATCAAAGCTACAAATATGGATGATAGATGTAGTTGGGGAATTATGCAAATGGTGCAAGATAATTCTATCCCCCTTCTCATTTTGACGCATGAGAATGAGGTCTCGCCAATGACAAGATTTTCTTAGTAATTGACCCTAGCTGAAAACGAGGGATGGCTGCAAGATACAATTCCCTGACTTTTCCGGGTTACAATAAAATGATCACTGACTGGAGATTCCAACGTTGGATTGAATCTATTAGAATGGGCCTGTTGAAAACTTTTGCCAGAGCAAAAATAAGAGTTGTTTCCTATAGTAATGCCTCAAAAATCACAATGGGCACATCGGCAAATTCTGAAATGCTCTCATATCTTCACAATCTGCGTAAGAAATTTGCGTTTTTTGGAGTTTCCTGCTTCAAAAACAATACTACGGCACAGGTGAACATTTAGTTGGAGTCGCTCCATCGTCGGCAATATTCATCATGGCCGACGCTTCCGCAGTTCCCGCGTAAGTCGAGGAGAGTTCAGGGTCAATCAAGGCAGGCGAGGAAAATATGAACGTAAATACGCCGATTGTTATCTGGTCTAACCCTGTTCAGGTGTTATCTTGTCCGACCACACGTGTTTTGGCGAATTGGCGTCGGCCATGATGAATATTGCTGACGCTCGAACGACTCCTCTAACAGAATATTCACCTGTGTTGAAGTATCCTTTTTGAAGCAGGAAGCTCAAAAACCGCTAATTTCTCACGCAGATTGTGAAGCTCTGAGTGCATTTGCATTTTGCACATTGGGAATTTTCTCTACTCATGAAACTAGAGAGCGACGGTATTTTTATTTTTCTTGGACTAATATAACTGAGCTTCCCGATAGCTAAACCATACGCTAAGCAGGAGGGAAAATTTTATTGGTTAAAGCTGGTTTTCTTCCTTAAAAATGATGAACTTGTACAATTTGAACAATATCTGATGTGGCTTACTTCACTTTTTTCTGTAACCTGCAATCGCTGAAAAATGTCAGTTTCCCAATTATACCGATCCACCTTTAAACAAAACGAAAGATTAAGGTACTTACCGAAGGGCGAATTCCATAGAGGGAAAGCGAATTTTGGTGGTGTGATCAATGACTAGGCCAACGCGACCCCCGCAATTCTCTGATAACCTCTTTAATCTATTTCTGATTCTAGCAGCATCTTGACCCAACGGTAAGTTTGAAACCAAAACTTCAACTGGCTGATTGCCATTCTAAGGAAAAACATAATGAATTTGAAAATCAGTATACATAAGGGAAAAATATCAAGAATTTAGAACAGAAAAAAGAATTACTGATCATAGATTTTAGAAAAATTGAACGTTACGTGGGTTTCAAGTTCAATTTCTTACTCTGGAGTTTAACATTTTTTTACCTCACAGTATTCAATTTCCATACAATAACAATTACAATATTCATTGGAATATTCATTATAACTTGTAAACTTCTGGTAAGAAAAGAAAATAAATGGTTTTTAGTCTTCGTGCTTCTTAACCTTTGAAAAATTGCAGAATTTTCATTTGCTGGTTTTAATAAGAAATGATACTTTCAATTATAAATGAGCAAGTTTTAACACTGAGAAAATGCAAGCTAATAAAATTATCATTTCACCATGAACAGGAGGGTCATTTTTGTTACATAAACTGGCAATTTGGACACCACAGCTGTAAGTTCTAGAGGACAGGAACTCGTGGAGCTCAGATTATAGAAATGCTTTCAAAAATGCAGTGACACTGAAGATTTTTATGGGGGAAAACATATCTTTGAAAATGATGGTTTCGCAGCTGCGGTTGTAAATTTAATTTCCAGGAAATTTTTTCTGTCAACAGAGAGAATCTCTATCTGCCTCTCACCCTCAACCCTGTTGATTCAAGCCGTTTCTTAGAAAATTAGCATTTATCATTACTTAGGAACTCTGAAGCTACATACATCATAAAACATTATGTTATATGATTTTAGTACCTCCAAATTAACGAGAAAAGAAGTATTAGTATGCGTAAAAGACGTACCTTAAGGGCTCCCCGCAATGGCAGAGTCTCTGTCAAAGCTTTAAAACTATGATTTTCTGTAGCACACAACATTAAATTCTCTGAACAAACTTCATTATGTAACAATATAACATGAATTTTTTTCCTGGAAAAAAAAAATAATTTACATGAGTATCCTGAGTTGGGACTGAGGGTCTCACACCATCTATTGCATGCTAGACTAGTGAAAGCACTGATAGGTATTGAACAAGTTAAGATAGGAGGGAGAAAAAAATTTAAAAACCTCAAGCAAGATTACAATGAGAAATAGAAAAAACACAGATTTATTTACAAATTGACAACTCAGGGGGTACACAAAAGTGCTCTGTTTTCTAGGCCACTGTAACCTGTTTTGTTTTTATATGAATATGTTCCATTGGAACTATTTAAATGTATGACAATAAACGTTTCCCAGAATTTGGTTCATCTGTCGAGATGCAGCAAAATTTTTAAAATTGAGTTTTCAACAATAAATACTTCTTACGATCTTAAAAGCTGAATAGCAAGCATTTGAGATTATTCTGAAGTCAACATAGGAGCAAACTTGCATTTTAACCTAACAATCATGAGCCACAAAAGAACAAAAAAACTTCACATAATTGTTTCTGAGAACTAATTTTTTGGAACTACAAACTTCAAGCCACCATAATTCCTCTATGATGTAACGTTTAAGGCATTTCTTGCACTTAAATATCGGTAGAACACTCCATTAGGCAGAGCACTACCAATCCTTCAATTTCAACTTTTTCAGCAATGTGGTCATTTGCCTTCCTTACATCATACTTCTTACTAATACTTGCCCAACTTATGTCATATTATTACTGGGATTAATACAGACTCACATGCATTTTTAAATCACATGAATATATTATGTGGCTTGTTAACCAACTCACCTATGTCTTAAATCACATAAATCTGCGGCAAAATTGATATCGCCTGAGATAAGAATGATGGCAGCAGGAGACCCATGAATATCTGCAAATCGTCTGATTGACTGCCGCAATTTCTCGTCAGCTGCATTTTTACTTGTTGAACTAACATGAATTAAATTTACCTGAAAAAAAAGAAAAAGATGATCCAATACAAAAAATGAGACACAATTTCTATTGAAGTTTCATTGATCATCAGATTGATACCACATTATTTATCATTATGTTACTGCAGTAAGAAAAAGATAAAGAGCATCTTAGACAATTTTACTCTGAGAGTTTCATGATTGACTTGTTCGATTTAGTTTACCTAGGGTTTAAAATTAGTGGGAATATCTGAGGGTGGTACACTTTTTTGTGAGCAAAAACTCTTTTTACACCAAGTAAAAAACAGTAAAGAGGTTTTACGGCAAAAGAATGAAAGTTTTGAAATAGACATCAGTATAATAGTATGTTCAATAGAGAAAATATAGGGAAAGAGGAAGAGAATTGACCTGCAGGGCACGAGAAATGAAGAACATTGCAAAAACCACTAAGACTCCCTTGAAAGCTAGGGTCATTTGGGTTTTTTATTCCTTTCCTACAGATAGCTTCTTTTGACACAATGCAATTTTCACTTCATAAAACGTCACTTGAGTTGAGTCTCTGTATGTGGAAGCTTCAGAGAAAATTTTCTACCTCCAGCTTGTTAGGTTAAGCCTTCTTTCAGCTAAGTCCCCTATTTGTGACAGCGCCTGAGCATTGAAGTTGGCCCAAGCTAGCATACAGATTCCAATACTCGAGTAAAATTTATCCTTTTAATAGATAGTTCCTTTCTAATATCATCATCTGCACTTACTTAGCTTCTGTATCAATACATCCTAATATTAGTTTCCGAGAGACAATATGCATTGATGCACCTGTCCTGTTATCAGGATTGAGATCAAACAATTTCATTAGTCTCGTCAACCCTAGGACTGCATTATTTTGCCAACTGTGTTTTAAGTGTGTTAAGAAAAAATCAGAGCAAGAAGAGGACAGGACAGAAAACATCAACAAAGAAAGGGGCTTCAATTAGTAGTGACTTACCTGTGCATCATTGAGTTCTTGGATGACTTGAGCATTTTCTTTCTTGACATCACAAACAACTAAAAACTCAGCTTCTCTGTAGCCACTGAAAAATTTATCACGAATAGCTTGAGCAACTGCAACCGCTGAACGACCTCTAGGAACCTGAAATTTACCAAGAAGCATGAAAGTGATTTACATACATCTAAAACATATAATTAGTGTATTTGATGAGACTCATGACTAAATATTTTATGTGAATCAGGAGGCTGAGGATCTATTTATGACTCAATTGTTCAGTCCTATGTATTGCCACAGACATTTAGAATTGGAATTTCTAGACTTTTCCAGCTTTCCAGCAGTTTCCTGATGACTTAGGATGGAGCCTCATAAGA
The DNA here is from genome assembly GCF_918797505.1 of Bemisia tabaci. Taxonomy (NCBI): domain Eukaryota; kingdom Metazoa; phylum Arthropoda; class Insecta; order Hemiptera; family Aleyrodidae; genus Bemisia; species Bemisia tabaci. Next base: position 7,879 of record NW_027311795.1, read on the forward strand.
TCCGAAATGCTTTACAGGAAACAATTTAAGTGCAAGGAAGTGCACTGAAAAATTAAAATTTTTTATTTTTCCGGAATTTTCTTGTATTGAGACCGTGCATGATGATGGATAATGATAGAGTAATTTCAGGATTTACTGATCCAACCAGGCAACGATCTAAAACTATGTGATGTGATGTGCAAAAGCTCATCATTTCTGTGAAAGCAATTTTACTATGAGTTTTGGGTCATTTTGCTCTTATGTCTTCACTTTTCCCAGTTTCCCAGACCCAATTTTGCCTCCGACTATTTCAAATTTTCCCTGACTATGACCGATCTGAAGCTTATAACACACCATCATGGTGTTATACCTTCATGCTTCAACCGATACCACAAATTTTTTGATCATTCAGATTCAAACAAATGTTTGACTACAGCAGAATACATGAAGGAGCTAACTAGTCCCAATAGGTACTTATGCTTTTATTTCAATCCAGAAAATTTTGAAATCTCATTAATAAAAGAGAGAGTGGAGGCTGGAGAATTTCTATTCCTACTGTCTATCTGCGAATCCGTAAGCTGTCTTCAAATATTCCACTGGCAAAAAATTGAACTACTGGAATTGATTATTATTTTTATGTAAATTACCTACCTGGCAGTTTTCAATATCCCAAAACACTCCAATAGGCGGCAGGGTTTTGGGAATGGAATACTGAACTGGACTACCATCAGACTGATACCCTCTTATAGGAATGGGCGATGACCTTTTCACAACCTCTGTGTTGGAGTCCGACTGGCTTGTGTCCGAGTTGGTCTCAAAATCTGAGACAGTCTGGTAGCATAGGGCCGATGCAGATGGCAGTCGGCTCGCACTTGAGGATGCTGGGATTCGCAGCCGTGGAGGGGGCGGAAATTTGAAATTTGTTGAGGAAGGAGACTGGGTTCTTTCACGATTATCACAGGTCAGTTTAATGTAAGTCCCCGTTTCTAGCTCGCTGCAGCTGTGGTAGTCGACAGAATTCGACACACCTGTGAGAAAAAAAAAAAGTCAAAGGGTTACGAGATTTTAGAGGATAAAAAGTGCTTAATCTGAATATTAGAGAGACTCTAACAGGGGTGCTGAAAGTGCTGGAATACGCCCCGAAGTTTTTTTTTGTGAAAGCAATCAAAGTCCCCTCCCTCCCCCGTTCATTTCCTGAATTTTCTTTTCAGTTCTCTAAAAGAAGGAAGCAGAGCTGCTTTTCAGGAAAGAGACTAACTGGAAAGTTGCTTATGCTACTTCTTTGAGAAAGTGGTATCTTTCTCATGCACTAACACACTACGGTTCATTTCTACTTTTCATCTGTGGCTATAGAAAAAATAAATATTTCTCCTGTCTTCAGAACTAAAATATTGGTTATTTGAATTAATATGATTCTTTGGCGCCAAATTGATGCAAAGTGGGAAAGTAAGACATAAAGATATTTAATTTTTAAGTAGAAGAAATTTGAAGGGGTGAAATTCTTAATGGTCATAAAAAATGACATACCTACATTTTTATTTTGTGCGTACCTATGTTTATTGTTTTGCGATTCTTGAGTAGTGAAACATATTTTAAAATTGATTACAGACTTGAAAGTTGAAATTCCAAAAAGGGTCTTAAAACAGTTAGTGAGAATAGAATTACAGGTAAATTGGACCAGAATTCGAAAAGCAGCACTCACATTTACATGAAAATTCAAGAATGAGAGAGAAAGTAAAATCTCCTGCAATTAGTGAATGTCAACAATTTGAAAGAAAAGTATTTAATCTACAGAGAATAAAGAGTTATTGAACGTTCACAAAACGGAGAGTTTGAAGCTCTAACGGCCACAATCCTTTCAAAATTAAAATTTGTAGAACTTGGCATCAGTATCAGACTTAAAAATAGTTTGCCAGGTTATTGATGCGACTTTAAAAATTTAGAAAAACTCATTAACACAAAATTTGATTTTTGTTCAGAATTTCACTTGATATGAGTTTCTGTTTTACAAATTCATGCATTTTCATGGTATTTTTAGCAGTGTAGCAAAAACTAGATTCTTAAATCACGTGAAAAGTGAGACACTCAGAGTGAGAAATTTCTAGAATCATTACAGCTTTAGTTTCTCTGAACAAACTGTTCCTTGGTAACTAAAGAAAGCTGCATAACATTGAAAAACATATGTTTCTTTCATACTTTATCTGCCATTGACATTTCTGAAGGTTACCAAGAGAGTGTCATGGCAATTTATTTGTGAAACAAACTCTCTACAAAACAGGTATGCATGAGCAGCAAAAATGAAAAAAAAAAAAAGATACTTTTAAGATCCTGGTGAATGCACAGCAAAAACTTAAAATTAAACATGACTCAATTTAAAAAAAGTGAATAAAAGAGGCCATATTTTTAATACATTTAAAACCTTTAAACTCAATCAACAACAATTCAAAACTAGTATCCGATTTTAAAGAGTGTGAACTGCAAAATTTGGCTTAGGGGAAACATTTTTTGAGAAGAAATACTTGAAAATGTATTTAAAAAAGAATTGATTTAACCCTACCCCTTTAGTTGATAGAACCCTACCCTGTAAAACTTAAATTCTAGTATTTTCAAATATTTTAACAAGTGTACTCAATGCTTCATTACACTTTTATTCATACAGGGGGGTTAGTAGGTGTTTAATGCGTCACTTGAGTCTTTCAAGACAAAAATAGAGAACTTTAAAAACAAATAAATAAAGAGACCATACCTTTTGCACGATTACGTTTCATTTTCAACGTATATCGACTAGCTTGCACTCGCAATGTGTCTTGTCATGATTTCTGCTATAACTACAAGATAAAAACTTGTACTTATCATTTAAATTCAAAACTGAAAAGAAAAAAGGAAACATACAGCATGAGGAAACTGAGAATTACATAAATTTGATTTGATAAAATAATTTCAGTAAAGTCCAGGGAGTAAGTAAGGGGGGAGGGGAATTCGAACAAAATGGGTGGTCAAATTTTACTTCAAGATCTAGACCACACAAGATGCATATGAATTTGGTAAACCATCAGTTGCCTTCAGGCTGCAAAATATTACAAGAATGAGATTACAAGGAACTTGTGAAAAAATTCCAGTTAAAATACAGAGCCTTCCACCTTTAATTACGCATCCTTTGCTTAGGGATGTTGCACATTAACAAAAGCCATAAATTTTCATGTACGTATACGTGTACAATCAGAAGCGCACTAGGGGCATCAGTAAGTTTGAGAAATTTTCGCTCTAATTTTTCTGACAGATTAATAACAACCCCAGTTAAGCGAGGCACACAACGATTGAAAAAATAAGATTAAATTGTTCTTCATGCAATGCCAGAACTTTTCGCCCCACCAACCTCCCGGCTCACATGAAACAGTACAGCTGATTTTAAATAATGGGTATCACTGCCAATTATTTTCAGACTCGGGACTATGTGGCAAATTCTTTGAAGTAAACCATCCCTGCACTCAATACCATCAATATTCACTCACAAGGCTATGCTGTTAAAACAGCCTGCCTGGCAGAACTGCTAGAGCTCTGATTCTACATATTCCTGTTCTGTATGTTACTTACCAAATTACCTACACAGCCCATTGAACAGATATACATGACAACAGTAGCACTTTCAAGCACACCAAATTTACTTTAGAATCCTCTCACAATTTCTACCTTGAATTGAAAAAACTTTACAGGCTGAAACAGCCCAAAACTTGGCAGGCACATACAGGGTGAGGAATACCTTGAATATCAACTTATCTGTCACCTACTCTTGACTGAATTTTCAGTGAAGGGGTCAATCAAGGTCTGCCAAGAAAAACTCTAAAATAAAATGACTATTCTAGAGATTAGCACCAAGCTTTCAAAGGACTTAGTGAGTTACTTAGCAAAAGTGTGGACTTGAGTGATCTGTGATCTTCAATATAGATGCTTCGGTGATTCTCATGAAACAATTCAAATTGGTAAAAGAGAATTTTATACTCCATGCGAGGGGATGATGGTTCTGTACATGCATACTGTTAGCAAATATACGGGAGGTTATTGAAAGTGTCAATAATAGATCCATTATCAATTCAAGGGTGGATCAAACCTACTTACGTTTTCTGGTAAAATTTAGAAAAGGCAGAAAATAATCAAGGTAGACGTATATCTTCAGATCTTAAAGCAAAAGATACTGGAGAAAGTAATAGCAGAGGAGTGGAATATGCAGAGGAGCAAATTACAGGAAAATTGTTTCACATTTGAGAGCAGGATCTAATCTTTAGGTTGTCATGACTTGCTGGTAGGCAGGAAACCTCTCGTTTTCAAGGCGAAATTCAATTCAGAATACAATGCAGAGAGCAAGTTAAAAAGCAAAGAGACCCAGAGAGCATTAACTATACTAAATGGTTTGGTAAGGCTTGTAAATTAGAGGGAAAATTGGATGGAAGAGACACGATCAAAGCAGGAAGGTAGCAACAAAAAAGAGAAAACATACTTCAACTATACCATCAAATATAAGGTTCTCATGCTGGAAAATTTCGTTACTGCAGCTTCTAAGAGCGTTTTCACGTCTACAATATGGACATTCTATCTTCAAGAAAATAGGGGAAAAGTGTGCGGTGCGATGAATGGCAAATTCTACCAATGGAAAATTACTAACGCATCATTGGTAACACATTGGTGACTGGAGGGTACCTGATGGCATTGGGATGATCTACCACAATCTTAGATGGTGCATTGACTGGAATGTATCATTGAGTGTACTTTATGTTGCTTTTATTTCCTGCAAAAACAAAGTCTAGCAATATTTGGGAGATTGCTTCAAGGATGAAGAATGGCTTTGTTGATGAAAGCATAACCTATAAATCAGACAGTTGAGGTGAAAGTAATGTGACATCGAGTCCAAAGAGAGCATTGGTATTGTTATAATAGAAGAGAACATGAAAACAAAATGCTAATTACCTGCTGCGCTATGATAACATCACTGATTTCATGGAGAAACGAGAAAACTAAAAAATAACTGGAAAGTCGAGTCAAAAGTTCAGTCAGCCTTGAGCCTAGGCTAGACGGAAGCAAATGCAACCAACTTGACAAATGGTGAAACCCTCAACTTCCGGATATCATCTTCACATTTTGGCTTGGATAATAATCAAATTTTTATTCTTATTTTTATTTCCTCTGAAGAGAGAGAGAGAGGCTGCTGATTCGCAACTTTAATGCAGGATATTCTAGCATTTTTAGCTGTCTAGCGTTCTCTAAAACTTCAATTAATTTACTTACTTCGGGGCGGGAAATTTTTAGAATTTGAACGGAAGTTATCGACTGTTCGTTCACCTCCAACAACGTTGACCGTTGACGTTGAGCGCTGAAAAAAAACTTCTCCTACAAAAAGACGGTCAAATTGGTCAAATAGAACGCATTTTCTTAACCAGCCAAGCAATAGGACCAGAGGAGAAAGAAGTGAAAGTTTGGAAATTTCAGTGGAATATTACAAGAAGTTTCACGTGGCAGTGAAATATTTCATGAAATTTCACGAGGCAGTAAAATATTTCATGAAATTTCACGAGGCAGTGAAGTATTTCATATTTTTCAGGGGCTAGAGTATGCAACCCTTACTCAAACATACAAAAACAGAAGAAAGTCACAAATTTTACACTTTGAGAAACATGGTAAAGGAACCGGTATTTTTCAATATATTTCATAAACTGGATCATGAAATATTTCACGTGAAATTTTAAGTTTTTGTTTTTCATGAGATTTTGCCACTCTGAAGGACTCTACTCAAGTAGGTACTTGTGGAACATAGTAATGATAAAACCTTGTACCTCGGTTTGCGACGTTGCAAATTTCCAGTCACCTACTTTTTTCCCCTCGCATGATTGTTTTACAGGATGTTCTAGATCACCCGTACCAGGTTTTTTTCTCGGTTGTCTTAGGTTGCGCGGAAGGTATAGATGTCAAAGGAGTCAAAAGAGGATAGGTGTCAAAGGAGGGGGTTGCCATTAGAAAAAAAATTAGAGGCGCGGGCCACCGCCTCTCTGATTTTGGATATGCCAAAAAGTAAGTAGTTCTCTTTGACCTAGATTCATTCCCCAAGTTTCGTCAAAATAGCTCGGTTAATGACAATTTTAAAAGTGTGGGGGGGGGGTGCGTGATTCAATGTCTTGGGGGGGGGGGGTATACGGACTTTTGGGACACCCTGTGCCCTGCAGAGTAGGTATGTAAGGAAATTTTGCAACAATGTCAGTTATTGAGATGCGTGTTGTTGCGCTGTTGATTTTTCGCAAGGAAAAAATGGAAAAACTGATGCTTCAGTGTTTTTTTTTTTTTTTTTTTTTTCGGACGAACAAATTTTGTACTCTTTGATCAAAGTTTAGATCAAATTTAGAAATCGTTGCGACAATGACGTCATTCAAAAGATTTTTTAAATTCAGAGAGGCTGTAAGAAAAGCAAGCCCTCCGCTCCTCTCCTTCCCTTCATGCCCAAAATTACGTTGAGAAAACTCAGAAGTCAAGAAACACAGATGCGGCAACTCCGACGATGTCCCTTCTGAATGTTAGTAGGAGAATTTTTCAGATCAACGAATATTAAATCGGTTGTTTCTCAGCTCATCAACGATCCTGCGCTGTTATCAGATCTCATTTATTTTGCGACTTCATTATGTCGGACCCGGAACGGAAAAAGAAAGTTGAAGAGAGATTGTGAGGCGCTTATTTAACAGATTCTGTGCTAAAATTAATTACGATGCTCAAAACAGGATACATTTTGGATTCAAAAATAAATTCCTTCCAAACTCCGCACGTCAATTTGACAACATGAGAAAGAACCATCCTCCACCCAATTGGGAGAGGGGCTCTGGGAGAGAGGAGGACGCCGAGAGGGGATGAAGGGAGGCGGTGAGAGGGGTGAGGTAAGCGGAGGAGATAAATTCAATTTTATCATTCCGTAGCCAAAATGGCGTATCGGTGAGAATCGCGTTCGGGAGATCGGAGAACAGTGATTTGTGATTTGTGAACCACTTAGTGCCCATTAGGATGTAAAATGATTTCTTAGTTTTTGTCAGAGTTTTCCTAGTATTTTATATTCCAAGCTTTGAAGGTTTACTGTTGTGCTTCTATTAATTTTACGAGGTGTTTTTGTGCCATTGTGAAGTCTCCTTCCCACTCGCCGATTCCACGGATAGCAATTGAAGCGTCTGTAAGTTTTCTTGTTTATCTATAAAACTTCAAGTTTTCATTCAACTTTTCTAGTCGTTCTCCTCATATCGCAGATTCTATCGGTAACTCATTGCACCCTTTCTTTTGTCTCTCTTATCAAAATTTCATTTCCAAGAACATCTTTTTCTCTCATTTACTTTTGACTACAGTCCTCTTTCAACACAAAATTCAGATTACTTTGTTTTGTCTACTCATTAATTCCATTGAGAGTAACGGAGACTTTATAATTTCAAATATTACACCTCTTGATGCACTGAGAGATGGTGTGGTCCAATATCTTCAATTACATATTGCAAAGCACTAACAATGTCTGTTTAGCGGAGGCATTACAAAGAGACCCAATAGCTGTATCATTTTGTCGAAAAAGGTTTATGTATGATTATCCAAGATTTTGTTACGTTGCTTAGAAGCTGGCGCAGAGAAAGCTGTGCATCTCTTGTTTGATGTTCATCTGCAGTATTTTACAACTGTTAGGTATTTGTTTCCTTCAGAACTGGAGGTGTAACTTGATTATGAAAAATTTTTAAGAAAGTATTTCTAGCTATGTTCTTTACTTTGGTTTTTCTTACCGGAAGAAATAATTTAGTGTAAGTTTTCAGAATTTTACCAGACCTCCTTCCTTCAGCAGGGGCTCTAGCGGAGGAGGGAGGAGCAGTAATATACGATTAGGTCTATTTAAGGGAGGCGCAAATAAATTAGAGACCCTACCAAATAAGTCCAAACTCATTTGGTAGGGTCTCTAATTTATTTACACTTTTAGACTGCAACAAAAAAATCTCTTGGTGTTGGTTCAGCATCAAAAGTAATTGCAAGAATCAAGAAAGTGGATCTTCTGTCAACACTGTAAAAGTAAACTCATGTGGCGTGAACTCGATGAAAAATCATGTAGTCATTAATATCATACCCCGTACACTCTCAAGATCAATTCCACTGAGGGATTCAGAAAATGTCTGATCTAATGATCTGTGTGCGACAAAAGTAAGGGAATTTTGAAAAAATGATGACCCTTTTACTGGCGTAGGACTAAGTTTGCTTTGTTTCGTCAATACTTTCTATAAATTGGGCAAAACTTATATTTTACTATAAAATTGGGGATTTTGCCAGAAAATCTTTCATATTTCCATGAGACTAATCAGCAGTATGGCTGCGAAGCACAACAGCAAATGGCAGCAATTTATTCGAATTTTGCAACTTTCTGCACCGTTGATTTGGAAAGAACAATTTGTGAGGTGGGGGGATTTTATTTCCCTAGCCCCTTCTCCTCTATTTTAAATTTCTGTAGTTTACATGATGGGTACAAAACTTTTTATTCGCAGTACATTTGGGTTGGTACGAAACCAATACAAAACTTTGACAATCTTTAATTTTTATCTGGAGAAATAAACCCGTCTTCGATCCCTTCCCTTTGGATAGCTTCGAAGCGCAACCCCAGACATCCATCAATAATTATGGAACACTTGCCAGACCCCTCCCTCCTTTCAGATCCCCTCCAGAATTGTGGGAAAATGTTGAATGTACAGCTGTACACAATTTGTTGCATTTTTATTGATCATATGACAAATAACATCAAAGAAATGATGATGATGCATGTATTTTATTGTTTGGTGTTGCTGGCGGTCTACAGAGAAGCAAGAAATACTGTAAGAAGGTAAGAAAATTCAAATCTGGTTTAGAAATTGCAAGAAATTTCTGAAAATTTGGAGTTTCAACGACCATATGAGAGGGTTATGTAACACTACTCCTGACCTCCCTTCCATCCTCTCCTTGTAATGCTGACTAATACCACCCCCAACCCCCCCCCCCCCTTCCCAGAAAGTCACATGTCACCCAATTGATGAACGCTCCTGTAGTCCCATAAGGGTGGTTTTACTTTCTCGCGATTTGACAAGGGGATGTGATGTACCCATTTTTTTTTTTTTTAACTTTTCATTGAAGATAAACATCCCTCTGAAAAGTGGTACCTATCTAAGTACGACGGTTAGTTTTCAACGTTGCAGAGCGACACACGTCAATTCGTAGCACTTATCACCTGGATGCAAGTACATTATTTTTAAAGCTGGGGTACCTCATTCGAAAACCGATGATTATATAAAAGAGAAACCTCTGTTCAATGAGTCTTCACAAGGTTAAGTAATGTCGTTTTGGGCAACCATCACCTCTTATCAAGTTCGACATTTCATATCAGGCTTTCCGAAGTAACCACAAAAAGCACAAATAATAATGAGTTAGTCGCGATTGTCGCAGAGGAGCCGTGCATGGTGTATGCAATGGATGCAATCCTAACCCCTAACCCCCTCTCTTCTGCTCGGCGGATCCCTTATCATGAATCAATTTGTACCATTTTCTCTCTACTTCCCTAGCATTTTCCCCCTAGCCTCTCGGAGTTTTTACCAGCCAAGTCGTCACTATCGCATTCCAAAGGCGCATATTGCTACCTAGAGTCGTTACTTTCGATTTTGAAATATTTCACATCAGTCGAGGCAGGAATGAAATCCCAGTTCTACTTCTACCCCATCCGTCATCATCGTCACTGAGCTGCCTTTATTTCCTGAAAGATCTAAGTTTCCCGAAAAATCAAGGGCCGGGTACGGGAATTTCCCAGTTTCTCACGGGTCTCCCAATCAGATAATCCGCGAATGGTCTAGTTTCTTCTGTCCACGCAAGACTCCTTCCCACCTAAAAGAACAACTGCAAAGTACTGTAATGCATTTAAAAAAAATTATTTTATTCGCTAACTTGGGTTGCTCAACCATTACGACCTCAATGTTATCCCTTTTTTTTAAACTTGAGGGTAGACTTGAGGGTTGATTGTAAATGAAACTATTGGCACTATCGTGCTTCTCGCGAAATTTCATGTAGATTATTGAGTGCAGAAAGCTTCCCAACCGCGCGACCGTGATCTCATTTTGAAGTGGGGAGACTGTCTAGAACAAGCGTAAAGATTGTGAAAGATTCGAGGAACTAACAAGGGGCTTACATTATGGGAAGGCTAACAATAAGACCTATCTATTTTGTGCGGCAGTAGGGTGGCCACAGTCAAATAGAAAGGGGTTAAGTCTGGGAAAAGACCCCAATGACCCGAAATTCATGGGAAAATCGCGTTTGGAAATTGTTTACGTGTCTCATCACATAGTGCCATCTTGTCTCGAGGCTAGATCGTCATATTTTATCAACCTTTTTCTGCTCGGCCCCTTCGATAACACATCAAAAGCTCGTTTTGTTAGACGATGTGCTCGGTGTCAAAAAAGCCTCGGAGTGATAGAAAATTACGCATTTTTCACAAAAATGCGCCTGCAGACCTATGTTTAGGCAACCGTTTAACCTGTATCCAGTGGTCTATGGATCAAATCATGATAATTTCCGTAAACTACATTGGGTCAACTTGGAAAACCCGCGTACATTTCCAGATTTGGGAGGAGGAGGGGGGGCGGGGCGGGGCAAAAAGGCCCTTATCGATACCCCTCCTTTTGAACACTGCAAAAAAAAAACACATTGGATCTAGAGTCCAGACTCTAAAACATCGACAAAAAAAATACTCTTGATTCAATCAGATTTAAGCTTAAATCAAGAACCAAGCGTATTAATTTAAGCGGATTTCCATTTGATTTAAGCTTAAAATAATCTGATTGAATCAAGAGTCATTTTTCTTGTCAATGTTTTCAAGAGTCTGGACTCTGGATCCAATGTGTTTTTTTTCCAGTGAAGTTGAGGAAAAGCGAAGAAAGCAAGGGAATTGAAAAATGAAAAAAAGCCTGAGCCCTGTTCGATGATGAACGGTTAGTTGGAAATTCCTCGACTAACAAGCTTTTTCTGGGTGAGTCGGTGAAATTCAGGCCGAAGATAGGTACTTGAGATGGGGAGGCTTCATTGATGGACGACCTTGATCCGGCGTGCGAGGCACAGGTGCCAGGAGCCGCGACCGGCGAACCCAGCGCGAGCGGCGAGTGTCAGGTGTCAAAGCTCCCGCGGGCGGCGAGGGCAGGGCGCGGTGGCGGAGGTGGGGATGCGCGGAGGGACGGGCGAGCAGGGAGCAGCTCCGTCGGGATCAGGGACGAGAGCCAACTCCTGGAGCTTCGCCTTCGACGAGCTTGGCCCGCTCCCGATGAAGCTGCGCAGGACCAAAGGGACGCCGACGTCGCTCGCTGCCGCGCGAGAGCGCTGCCCTCGGCCCCTGCGACGCCGCGATCCGCCAGAAAGAAAACGCCGTATTGGTCCATTTACACGATCAAATTGAAGCTCTGATTGGTGGAAAAAGACCTGAGGTGAGGATGCGACCAATGAGAGGCCCAAATTGATGGCTCAATTTGATCGTGTACTTAACTGGACCTTATCAGGTTGGCCACAAGTCCGGAGATAGTACTGATTTTTAAGGGCGGTCCGGAAGAACTGTGAAAGTGCGGAAATTCCGCGAAAGGTCCGGATTTTTTTAACTTTTTGTCATTTTTGTCGCGATTTGAGCGAGAAATTCAAATTTTTGTAATTTCGTCCATTGAAGGTACTGGAAAAGTACTTAAGTTTTCTGTTGAGGAAGTACTGAATTTCTTAAGAAATAGTACTGATTCTTTAAGGGCTGTCCGGAAGAACTGTTAAAGTGCGGAAATTCCGCGGAAGGTCCGGGTTTTTTTAATTTTTTGACATTTTTGACGCAATTTGAGCGAGAAATTCAAATTTTTGAAATTTCGTCCAGTGGAGGTACTGGAAAAGCACTGAAGTTTTCTGTCGAGGAAGTGCTGATTTTTTAGGAATGGTCCAGAAGCACTGCAAACGTGCGGAAGGTCCGAATTGTTTTTCATTTTTGTCGCAATTCGAGCGAGAAATTCAAATTTTTAAAATTTTTCGAATTTCGTCAATTGGAGGTACTGAAAAAGTACTGAAGTTTTCTGTTGAGAAAGTACTGAATTTCTCGGGAAATAGTACTGATTTTTTAAGGGCGGTCCGGAAGTACTGAAAAAGTGCGGAAATTCCGCGGAAGGTCCGGATTTTTTTCATCATTTGTCATTTTATCGCAATTTGAGCGAGAAATTCAAATTCTTGAAATTTTCGAATTTCGTCAAATAAAGGTACCCACTGAAGAAGTACTGAATCTCTTGGTAATGCACCGTGAAAGTACTGATTTTTGGCCAGCCTGTTGTAGTAGACACCCTGCCTATGAACTTACGTCCTCACGGAGATGGATTTTCAATTCGACACATTTAACTTCGTGTATTTTGCGAGAATAAGTACGAGAGTAAGTTGCGAGTGGCACCAGTCCCAGTTCAAAATCAAATCACAAGTGTAAGAAAACCTTTCAAAACCAAGTTTTGTCGTGTACCCAGGACTTTTGACTTAAGGCGCGAGAAATACTTTGGTGCCATTGTTTCGTTTGTTGCCGTTGTTTGTTGCCAAAATCAACTCCCAAACCTAACAATAACTCTTACAGCTCAAGTCGCACTGGAAGTACTCTATCATTCTTCAGCAAAACCTAATTTTACCAATGCTTTAATATATCGCATTTCGATGCCTTGTCGCGCTGACACTAAATGCAATCATCGGTGGCCGGTCGGCGTACTGTTTCTTGCTAGTGCGCCTTCAATTGTTTGCATATGCAACGCGGATAACCGCCGGACACTTATAGTTGCATCCAGGCGCCGTAGCGATCAACTTCGGGCGCTCAACGTGCTTATGAAACCCACCCATTTGCGCGAGTTTAGGACTTGATCCGGGGTACATTTGTTCCTCTCGGCTCAACTTATAAGGCTGTACATAATTTCGAGTATTTTTTCATTTCGTACTTTGTGTTCTGCAAGAGGTAAATTCGCATTTATAGGCATCGTGCACTTAGGCAAATATACTATTTTTCACGTGGAATGCCCAAACTTTGCTAACTGGCATTACACTCTCTCACATACGATTTCACAAATTTTAAGCCTTGTTTTCGCTCCATGTGGGTGGAAAAACCCGAATCAAAACGCCTCATACTGTCAAAACCTTACGCGCCAATAAGATGTTTTAACGGCCTCCTTGGTTGTTTGTTTATTTAGGTTAGGGTGTTATACATTTCTCCCTTGAATAATTGGACTACATCTTGCAATTAGGAACTATAATTTCTGGCTCATTTGTAAAAAAAACTTAAGTGTTTAGGGAAACTAATGGTACATTCGTTATTTCTAAACGGAGCCAGAAATTATAGTTCCTAATTGCAAAATGCAATCCAATTAATACCCTCTCGAAAAAAAAGGAGTCGGAAAACGGGGAAAATGCCAGCTGTACCAGTGGTAGTTTTGAAAGTGCGGAACAAGTGTCATGCCAAGTGGGCGTTAATGAGTCAATTTTATTTGTGCTGATCATGATTTTTTAGCGATTTTACCCAGATTATTCAGCCGACTATATCTCTGGTGTTTAACAGGCCCATTATCATTATTTATCCATCGTCATTTTTTACAAATCTTGCATCATTATTCATTTGTGAACAGGAAGCTTCCTGAGATAAACCCAGACCACAGGCAGCATTAGAGAAGAGCTCGATGTATCTATCAAAACATGATTAAGCCTGATCTGTGCAATCACTTTATTATTTTTTTTTTTTCAATGTTGCTGCACAGTTTGAGACTCTTTTTCTTCCTTCGTAGTCTCCTCCAACGTATCCATCTTTTGGACCTGAATAGTTGGGCCATTGCTCCAGCTAGCATTGGGAATTGTGATTGACCTACATATTCGTAAATTTCACCTAGTGACACTAGAATACACTCGGTTTTGTATGCAATCGAACTCCTGAACTCGCAGAAAGATTCCCTCAGTTAAGGCCTGTTCTGCACTCCTATGTGCACTCCTCCATTGCGGCCTTAACTTCAAGAGTTTTTCGGTGCCTGAGAATAGCAGGGTGTCTACAAGTCCAGAATTTCCGGAAATAGCACAGATTTTTAAGGGCGGTCCGGAAGTACCGAAAAAGTGCGGAATTTCGCAAGAAGGTCCGGAACTTTTTCATTTTTTCTGTCAATTTTGTCGCAATTTGAGCAGGAAATACAGATTTTTGAAATTTGCCGAATTTTGTCCATCGGAGGTACTGAAAAAGTACTGAACTTCTTAGGAATATACTGAAAAAGAACTGTAAAGGTACTGATTTTTGGCCAGCCTGTTTCAGCGGACACCCTGAAATAGGTTTCAAAGAGAACCAACAGCTTCACGGTGTTCCTTGCAAAAATTATAAGTATAGGTTATGGTTCAATTTTAAATTCCTGATTCTTGCTCGAAATCGATTGTATAAGGGCCCTCGTGGAAGGCATTCAACGGGGACGAACGTCAACAAACCATTTCAAGCCAGCGATTAAAGCCTGCTTCAATAGAAGCTCGCGATAGATTGTTCAAAGAACGTGACACATCAAAGTCGACGACGCGGGCGGAGGAAGCATGAAGGATTGAAGCGGGCTTTTGATTTCGCGACACTCGGTTGCCATTACCCGCATCAAGCATATTTAAAATGGGTCACCGAATCATGTACCGACAGAAACCTCTTGGCTTAGTATCTGACCCGCCCACTCCGCCCATAGGAGAGTCGGCGACACACAGTGGATCGAGTCAATTAAAGAGGTCGGACATGATGTTTTTGACTTTAACTGCAAATTTTGATGTTTATTTCGTCTTGTTTTAAATTTTTAGGGGTCTTTCTGGAAGGAAATTACAGGGTGGACTCACTTTTAGAACGTCAAAGTTTTGTATAAACGGAGTTATGAGCTTTTAAAATTTCCAAATTTTGTCCGACCTCTCCCATTAACTCGATCCACTGTGCGACATGAGCAACGAACGAGGAAGCCACCCGGAATACATGGCACGTCTCCGCGCTCTCAGAGAGCCTTCAATGAGGGCTGACGCAAAAATTACGCACGGACGTCAAAACTGTTGTGTCCAGGGAGGGAATATTTTAGGAACTGGCTACTGGAGCAGTGGATCCGTTGCGCGCAGGAGGTGCACTGTCGTGCTATGGAAGAACGCCGCTTCAACATTCGAGAGTTGCCAAACTTCCTTTGAGGGAATGTTTATTTTTGAGCAAATTTATGATTATTTTTCCTTTAAATTTTCAGAATCTTTAGGAGAAATTGCGAACAAAATCATCCTAAAAATTGCGAACAAAATCATCTAAAAATTGGGAAGAAATATTCATAAGTTTACCAAAAAATTCGCGTTTTATGAAAGAAAATTTGACAACGCCTGAAGGTTCGTACGGCGTTTTCCCTCAGCACGGTAGTACAGCAAACTGAGTTATTTGGTTTTTGTTTTGGTAAAGCATGAAAATCATGTTGAGCGGATCAGAAACTTATGGTTTCGAGTAACTCTAGAACGTGGAATTTGGGTATTTAATTCTATGCATGATCATGTTTATCGCAAAAGTAACGAGTGTGCAGTTTTTCATAGCCGCCGACGATCAGTGTTCTCAATCAGGGGCGCAGAAAGTTCTTCGCCTTCACATTTTTGGAGGCAGCTTTCGCATTGCCGTCCACATAAGAATAGTGCGCCTTATCGTTTCCTTCGTATAAAAGATGGCGCTTTACTATTTCCTTCGCATCAAAGAGCGCGCTTAACTATTTTCTTCGCATAAGAGAGCGCGTTACACAGTCTCCTTCGTAAAAAGAATTCGCTCAGCAGGTTTATGCCTCCTATCTTCACATTTTTTTTACCCCTTTCAGGTGCCTTTTCATTTGCTCCGCGATCAGTCTGCGATTCGCCGATTGAACCGTTTCTGCACCCCTGTAAATCTCAATCCTGCGTGAGAAAATTTTTTAACAGTTTGCGAGATGGTTTGCCAAAATTCCCTTTTTCTCCATCTATTTCTCGGCCCCCATTTCTCAGCCGTTGGTGATCAGGTTGTATACTCTTAGTCATGCCTAAGAATTCTTCACTAAGTGCTTGATTTCTTATCTTGAGGCCACATGAAGCCCGTTTTTTTGTTCCGAAATGCTTGGGGAACTCTCCTCCCTACGTTGTCATCAGTAACTAAATTTTGAGTTTATGCGAATGATGAGATCCCGTGGATCCCGTTTTCTGAACAGTGGCTCGAAAATTCTGGGGTCGCTGATACGTTTGATCCTCCTCTCAGGAGGGGCCCTACTGACTACCAGAAAGTCCTCCGGAGTTAAAGAAGTCCTCCGGGCCCTTCTGAGACACCCGTCAAGATTTTTGTGGTGCCGAAGCACTCTGGCACCAAAGTCCAGACCGTCCCTGCTGCTGAAAACGGATCACATTTAGGAACTATGGTAGCAGTGCTCCCAATCCATGGCCGTCAAAAATTCCGGTAATCTTTTTAAATTTCTTCAAAAGTTCCGAGACAATTCTGTAAAATGCAAAAGATCCGAAACGTTCCGGGAATTTCAAAAGTTCCGGAAAAATTCAGGAAAATCTAAAAAGTTCCGAATTTCGGTTCTAGCTGCGGGAAATGGAGCACCTTTGGTAGAATTTGAAGGTTGTCTAACTATGGTATAGGAAGTCGTTCTGGAGGGTCTCAGGGTGTAAAAATGGTGTTGATCTTCTTCTTCTAGATTCTACCCTTTTTTTCTTCAAGACAACCACCACAAATATTCCCAACCCTACTTTTAATAAATCCTACTCCTAAAAAATTATAATAAATGTCTCCAGATGGCTGTAGGCTCCTCTACTGGAGTGAAAGCCACCAAAATATTAAGAAGAAGGATTTTGAGGTTAGGAAGGAGGATGGTAAGGTCAACGGAGTGGAGCAAAGCTGGCAAAGGTGCGGGCAATCGATTTGAGTGCGCGCGAAGCCGAGCCGAGCCGGCTTGCAGAACTCGGTGTCTATCCTAATCCCTCCTCCCCCCTCCTCCCTATCCCAGTATCCCTTCACCCTTCCGCCCATTCCGCTCCAGCCTCCGCTCGGCGCTAAGCAGGGTTGTCGAATTCCGCCCCGAATCCCGGCGGATCCTGTCGAGAAATCCCGATTATCGAGCAGGCGGGCAGACACGTGCTGCATGCTGCATACTTTCGACTCCTCGGTGCTCGGCTCGGTCAAAGTAACCAACACGATTCATCCCCGAGGACCCACACTCGGATTTTGAGTCCGGGTAGGATTGGATTGTTCCTTCAATTTGAGTCACTTGGACGGCCGCCACACGCCATGTCCGGGCTTAAAGCACTTTTTTGACGTAAATTAAGCGCTGTTTAATATACTCATCCGCATTAAATTTGTCGCAGAAACAATTGGCATTCTTCAAATTTCCAAATTTAGTTTTTCACAGGGTGGCTCAAAACTCAGCACGGAAGGGAATTCGAAGGAAGGTTCAGGGTTGCCACAGTCAGGGAATACCGGGAGAACCGGAAAATGTCAGGGAATTTTAAAAAGGCAGGGAAAACCTGGAAATGTCAGGGAAACTGATGAAAAATCAGGGAAATTGATGAAAGGGTCCGGGAAAAATTGTCAATTCACCTTTCTCTGCCTGTGAGAATGGGTTTGACGTTTTGAACAACAACTTTTGCGTGAAAAATTGTTCAAATTATGTCTTTTCAACCATCCGGCAATGTCAATTGTCAGGGAATTTTACTCAAATGTGTCAGGGAAATGTCAGGGAATTTTATCTTCCAAATACTGTGGCGATCCTGGGAAGAGAGTTTGAAGGAAGCCTCAGGGTTTCCATAATCAGGGAATTTCAAAAAGTCAGTCTCTTTTGTTAGCTTCGCCCGATTTTCAGTGTTTTCGTCACTACAGACGAGACGAGGAGGTTAGGGATCAGAACATTTTTTGTCGTTCCGTAAAGTTTAGGAATTTTCGTTGAAGGCCCAATGTGTCAACTGGTCAGGAAGTAGTACTGATTTTTTTAGGACGGTTCGGAAGTACTGAAAAAGTACGGAAATTTCCTATACAGGTCCAGAATTTCTTGCTTCATGCCACTGGTGTTGTGTTTTTTTAAAACAGCCCGGAAAATATGCAATCCGTCGCGCAATGATTCTTAGTGCAGTATTTTGCGCCAGATCGAGATTGTGAAGCTAGTTGATTCTCAGGCTACCCACGAGCTTCGAACTTCCTGGTTACTTCATTTGTTTGCGATTTGCGCGTGAATTTCGACTAGGTATTTTCGAATTTCGTCACTCTACGGTACCATAAAAATATTGAGTTTTTCTGCTTGTAAGGCACTGAAAAATTACTCTATAAGTATTTAACATTTGCCAGCCAGTTTTAGTGGGCACCCTATCTATGCGAAACAAGAATCCTGATACGGAAAGTTTGCATTTTCGAAAACGCCTTCAATTGTGGCGTGATACCCCACGCATTCCGGAGAGGACAAATAGTTGTATCGTCGCGCCTTAGCAATGCGATGGATGATTATTATTGAAGTAGCCTCCATGCTTGTCGGTTTTATTTTTCCGCTATTGCAGTTTTGACCTTGTAATTTAAGTGTGCTAAAGCTAGGATTGTATTTAGCAAATGGATAGTTTTTATAGAATAATAATTGAAAATAAACACGCGAATCGTGGCAGTACTGCCCGCCGTCGTATCGACGCGACGTGGAGCGGTGAGTGCGCGGAGACTCAAAACGCCTGCATATCCGTGCGTATGCAACACGGACATCCGCGAAACCCGAATAGTTGCATCCAGGCGTTCTAATAAAATTCGCCTAGTATTTTTCGTATGCGATACCTTTCGAAATAGCTTTGCTTGTTTCTCTCTACAGCTTAATGTAAGCGTACTGGAACACATCGATGGCTTCCTTTTGAACAGTGTTCGAAACTCAGCTTTGAGTTTTAGGAGCCATGTGGCCCATAAAGCCCGATTTTTAAGCGCCATTGAAGATATTTTAGAGGCCAAATTGCTTCTTTGCCTATATATTACGGCGCATTCAGTGGAAAGTTAGACGCAAGATGTTTTCGAAACAGAACCAGTAATTAGCTGTAACTTGAGGAAGACAAAAGCACTAAGAATGAAAACGTGAAGAATAGAAAAAGCTTTCACTTGTAGTGCTGAAAATTCTGAGTCTTCTTTCATTCAAATATATTTGTTTTTCTTTCTTTATGTGACTTCCTATGAAAATCCGTATTTTTAGGGGGCAATTTTTAGGGGCCACGTTGGCGCAGAGCCTTCATTTTTTAGGCGCATTTGGCGCGTTGGCGCCTGTGAGTTTCGGACACTGCTTATGTACCAACCTAATTCATCTTAAAAATCTCTGCTCAAAAATCGGAAGCAGGGCAGGATCTGGAGCGGAAGGATTCAAATTTCACTGCAGCATCCTTCTACGCTCCGCTCACAGTAGTCAAAGCTGAAGCCTGGAGCTGGATGCCAGAGTGCCTCCACTGCACTGCTCCCCCGTTCCACTAATCCCAAAGCAACCCCCCTCCCCCCGTACCCTCGCAATTTGCAGCCAAGCATCGCTGCACGGATTTCCAACCCCCTCCCTCCCTCTGCCCCCCCCCTGCGCGAATAAACCGCCGAGCCCCCCGCCACCCCCCTCGGTTAGGGCTTGTTTCCTCGTTTGTCATTTATTTATGTTCGCGCCCTGAGTTGTATCGTTTATTGTGGTCGTCCATTCATTTTTTTTCGTGCCGTGATTTTTCATCCCCCACCCCCTCCCCCCGGACTCCGGTCGGCCCACGCTTTCCTCTCGTCGTCGCTTATTCAATATTTCACCGAGAAGAAGGAAGTAATCAGGACCCTGAGGAGGAATTTTTCCGAGGAGTATGGAAATTGTGGCAGTCCATTTACCAGTCTCGCCTTCGCGCGGCTCCGAGGTTCTGCCCTGCTCCTGCTGTGTAAAAATGCCGTATGAACATTTCATTGTTGCCGTATTTCTACCCATGAAATGTTTATTTTTGAGGTTAGGTATTGAACATGGTTGCTACTGTCAGGGATACCGGGAAATGTCAGGGAAAATGACGAAAATGTGAGGGGAAAAAGCATCAAGTCACCTTCAATTGCTTTTCGGAATGGGCTTGACGTTTCGAACGACAATTTTTTTCTGAAAAATATTTCTAATTCTGCCTTTTTAACCATATGGCATAGCTTTAGTGGTGAAGGAATTTCGCCAAAATGTGTCAGGGAAATCAGGAAAATGTCAGGGAGCTTAATTATCTAAATTCTGTGGCAACCCTGTATTAAGGTTATCCCTGGAATTTTCAGACATAATGCAGCAGACTTACAATTTAATCAGAATCTGAAGGAAAATATTCGTAAGTTTCAGAGGAAATTTTGTAACGTCCAAAGGATCATGCGTCTTTCTTCCTCAGTGTGGTAGTGATGCTCTCTTAAAGTTGAAGCACGATTGAGCATTCTTCAATGGGGTGCTCCTGCGCCTGATTTTATTTTGGAGGGGGAGGGGGGTGGAATGTCAGCCATCTTGGATATAAGCTGAACTGGCGTTTAATAGCATGCGCTACAGATAATTATGATGCAGAGGTTGGAAAACCGGGAAAAGTCAAGGAAAACTTTTTAACTCAAAAATTTCCGGGGAAATAGAGAAATTTCAGGGAAATTAGTGAAGGAGCCTTACATTTGCTTTATTTCTCTTATTCTTTGAAGTATTTACGACTGTCAGAAAGAGGATCCTAGATAATTGTAACTTTTGAAAATGATAAACCCAGAAAATCAATTTTCTTCTAAATTTCATCGTCGATTTGATCGATGAATAAGTTGATTTCAACGGTCGGAAGTTTCTGTTACCTTGGTCTTCATAATATTGGAAAAGTCAAGAATAGTATTTTTCAAAGCTCGTAGACGTACTGTGATCGGGATTTACACGCACCTTCGGGGCCGTTCATGAGGAAAATTCTTGAGCTGTAAAAAAAGAAATATGCATTGTGTAAAATCACCAAGAAGATTGCAGAGAAAAGACACGACAACCCTCTTTTTTGTGTAGTTTTACCGAAGTGTTCTACTTCTTTCTACTTGTTCTCATTTTCCCGCGAATTCCACGTTTTAGCCCTTGGATAGAATTCGCGGACTTTGGCTTTGAGCTTTCTGTTAAACTTTCCGCCTTATTTATTGATGGTTCCAGAACGGAATTATCGAATGGAATTTTCTTGCAGAATTGAGATTTTAGTCGTTCCTCGTGGAGCCTGAGCTCAAACGGAACTAAGTGCATCATGACGTGAGCCCTGTTATGCATGTATTCTAATGGGTCTCAGGGCTCATGTCTTAATGCACATACTTCCGTTTGGCAGAAATACGTCCAAACGTTTGTTAGGTCATGAAGCAGTCCTTACAAGTTTTCTGCTCCCAAACTATTTGTCTCGAATAATAAAATATTCTACGTAACTTATTCAGTTACTGGACCTCCTTTTTTTAACTTCTTTGCATCGCCACATCACGATAAATAATATCATATTCCTTTCTCTCTCGATGAAGAAAGGGATGCTGTATTTTCAGTCTCATGCACTTCTTTTTTATATTATGTCCCCGACTGATTTCATGATTCTTCTGTTACAGATCGTCGGGCAATAACCCCGTCTATGTCGCTGAACCTATTCTATCGTAAGTACATCTACATTATCATTACCACTAATCAGGTTCATCTAAATAGCCGAGACTCATTTGCTTGCTCTGAATGCCACTCAACACATCATGACATTAACGAGCGAATATTGTAACTCACTCCGTCTGGGACCGTTAGCTTCATTATCATATCGATAGCAAAAATAGAAAACACGTACCTCGGTTTTGCTACGTTGCATTATTTCCTTTCTTACTTTATTTTTTAATACTCAAAGAATTTAACAAGAAACCTTTGATCTCTCGTTGCGTGGAGAAAATTGGTGAAAATTCCCACTAACAAAGCTGGTTAACTATCCCGTGAAAAGTAAAATTTCAAAACGTCGCAATCGAAGCACTTATTCTTCTTAGGTCACAATCAAGTTTCAGTATTGCCACGATGATAAGATCCATTCTCGGCTATTTCGATGAACTTAATTTCTATCCATGTTTGAAAGGGCACATCGACGGTGAAACTACCAAACCACGTATCTCGGTTTGCGACGTCGCAGACTTCCTGTCATACTTCATTTTTTAAATGAAAAACTACTTAACGTTCAGTCTTGAAAATTTCTGTGATTTTTCCTCTTCGTGCGGAGAAAATTCTGTGAAAATTTCAAGGAATGATATTGATTTGGTCTACTTCAAAAAAATAAAATGCGAGCGTAGATTTTTAAACACCGCAAACGAGATACGTGGTTTGGTAGTTTCACCGTCGACATAGTCTGTAGAAGTGGTAGAGCCGACATCACACTAACCCCCTGTCGCTCCCGTGCTAAGGAAGAAAGACGTATGAACCTTCAAGCGTTGCCAAATTTCCTGCGACAGATCACGAATTTTCGGAACGATAATTTTTAAATATCTTTCTTTCGATTTTTCACATAACTGTGTACGTAATTTGATCTGAAACGTTAACAAATTTCAAAGAAAAATATTCATAACTTTTTTCCAAAATAAATATTTTCTAGGAGGAAATTTGGCAGCATTTGAATGCTTATACGACGTTCCTCCTTAGCACAGCAGTATAAGTCTCAGGACGTCAGCAGATTTTCTTAAATTAGGTGAAATGCCGATTTTTTTCAACAATAAAACCTGAGCATATCCTTCTGTAAGTTGTTGCTCAGTGAATTTCTTGTACAATCTGATCCGAAGTATCTGAATATTTCAACGCAAAATATGCATAACTTTTCTCATAAATAAATATTTTATCCGAGGATATTTGGCAACCTTAGAATGCTCACAGATAGAAAATTGGAAGCTTGTTAAGCGCCATCAAGTGTCGCTAATATTGTGCGTGTTGTTCTCCATTGTAACCGAGCCTAAATACATGTACCTTCGTTTAAGTGAATCATTATGGGGAAATTCTCCCGCTTTCATGACAAGATATATAATTTTCAGATCTTTGGATGTCCTTTAAATGAGAAAAACAGTTGCACAATTCAATCAACACCGGATGGCGCTTACCAAGTTTTGAATTTCCACTCTTTACATTGCGTTCCTTCTTGATATAACATTCTTGACGTCAAAATAAACGAAAGGAAGCTCGTAAACGCGTAGGGTCCTTAATACGCTACGCAACCGCGCAGTGATAATCTTGAGACGAAAACAAACTAATCAGGCACTTAAGCACATTGAGGGCAGGCGAACTTAGTCCACGATGTCAATAGCGTCAGATCTTTCCTACCATGAATCTTCGAATTTAAGGGCCTAGTCGGCTAGTTTTTGATGCGGAAAGGAAAAGGCGGAAAAATCAGTAAATCGTACTCAATCGTAATTTTACCGTCAAACCATTATGCACTGTCAACACTTTTGAATGCTTTTGTTATTTTGAAAAAGAGAGAGGAAAATTTTTTTGAGTTGTCTTTCTGTTGCTGTAACAGTTTTTACCATCTTGCAATGGTTCTTTGTAGACTTGACTCGAAGAAATAACAGTGTTTACCAGTCCGGAATTTCAGGAAAGTCCGGAAACAGTACTGATTTTTTAAGGGCGGTCCGAAATTACTGAAAAAGTGTGGAAATTCCGCAAAAAGGTCCGGAATTTTTTGTTTTTTTTGTTGGTGTCATTTTTGCCACAATTTCAATTTTCTGAAATTCTTCTCATTTCATCAAATGGAAGTATTGAAAAAGTACGGGATTTTTCTGTTGGAGGAGGTACTGAATTTTTTGAGAATGTACTGAAAAAGTACTGTATAAGTACTTATTTTTGACCAGCCTGTTTTAGTAGACACCCTGAAATAATTGTGAAGTTTTTCCAATACCTTAGATTGAAACATTGTGGTGGATTTTTTTCAGTGAAAATTTTGGAAGAAGTTGAATCATGCGCACATTGTCGAAACACTGCATCATTGGCTTCCTTGTTAGATTGTTGCTCATTGGATACGGCGAGCTCCAAGATCGGTTTTTTAGTGTGCCCTTTACAGACATTGACTATGGGGTCTTCATGGACGCTGCTCGTTACGTCACTGAAAATGTCTCGCCGTACACGAGATCGACCTATCGTTACACGCCCCTTCTCGCATATCTTCTGACTCCAGGGATTTTTTTGCACCATGTCTTCGGGAAAATCCTGTTTTCTTGCTTTGATATCTGTATAGCATTTCTCATAGAGAAGGTCATTCTGCTGGTAAATAATGATATTCAACGCTCCACGGCCGTTGGTTATTCCTTATTATGGCTTTACAATCCAGTGTCCATAGTCATTTCGACCAGAGGAAATTCGGACTCCATAATTTGTTTTTTAAGTTTGCTGACATTGTATTTATTTTTGAAGGAGCGATATGCCCTCGCTGGAATTTGTCATGGCTTATCCATCCATTTGAGATTGTTTCCCATCGTTTATAGCTTAGTATATTATTTAGCCGTACCTCTAGAATCTAGTCATCATGGAAGAAAGCAGCAATCTTACTTTCGAAAATTAATTCGATTTATTCAGTTATTTAAGTTGAATATTCCAAGATTGAAATTTGTTTTGACGTGCATTGTCACCTTAGCTATTATCACAGCTTATTTTTTCGCCCTGTACGGTCATCAATTTTTGTACGAAACATACATCTATCACTTGGTCAGGAAAGACATTCGTCATAATTTCTCCGTTTATTTCTTTTTTTTGTACCTAAGATCAACTTTAAACCAAACGAATGTCTTCAAAATCATGATGTTTTTGCCCCAACTAGTCCTTTTATTGGCGTTTTCCTTAAGACTTCGCAGTGTGAAGCAGGTACCATTCTGCTTGCTCTGTCTCACGTTCACCGTGGTTATGTACAATCCTGTTCTGACAGCTCAATATTTTGTATGGTTCCTTCCTTTTCTCCCAGTTTGCTTGCCCAATATTAAAATAGAGAGGCGTAAGTTGATCATCCTAACTTGTTTGTGGCTTTTCATGCAGCTGGCCTGGCTTTTACCAGCCTATCAGCTCGAATTCAAAGGCCAGAACACCTTCTTTTTCATATGGTGGCAGAGCATCTCCTTCTTTTGTAGTAACATTGCTGTTCTTTCAAACTTGATCAAGGCTTATCAGTGTCCAAGTTCACCCTGAAAATTAAGGCTTCTTGAAAAAGAGTTGTAAATTCGCTTGTGTGTTTGATAGTATGAACTCATACTACCGTAGATCTCATTACGTTGTTCCCCTATTATTTTATCATTTTTTCCTGTCTTTTTCGTAAATTTATAAATCAACGAATGAAAATTTATGTCAAAATGTATGGCATTTAATAAAATGTGTGAATTCTATATTCTTATCGACTTACTTTTTCCTCATACTATTTTGGACGTAGTTTTCCAAATTATTTTTCAGAAGAGTTCGAACTTCACACAAGATATACCTCGTTTAAGGCATTTTCATGTCCAAAATCTTAAAAAAGTCAGGACATTGTACCTATGGTTAAAAACCTAGAGGACAGAGAATTCTATAATTCCACGAAACTTCCCGATAGTGATAGCTGTCCTAAAGCAGTAACAATTTATTATTCTATATCGAGTTCTTTCTACAAATCTAATTTCAATTGGACGTATTTCTATCAAACGGAACTAAGCGCCATAGGGGGAGGAAGGGAGAGGGAGGGAGGCCTGGACTGGCGGGTGTTACGGAACGCGATGCTCGTTCCGTCCTATACTCGCAATGCTTTTCCATGGCGCTTAGTTCCGTTTAACAGAAATACGTCCAATTAACTGAATGATCACCCTTAAATAGCAAAATTCGTGGAGTGTACCCCCCCCCCCCCCCCCCAAGAGAAAAAATCCGAGAACTAGAGAGCTGCAGAAAGTACGCAAAAACAACACAATTTCCGACAAAACAGCAGGAAGTGCACATAATCCATAAGAACACAGTATTTACCGTTACCTACATTGTGCGAAATAGTACCCCTCTCCCTCTTTGCTGACTCTTTAAACCTTTAAGTTTGTCAGTTGTTTAACGTGGACGTAACTGGAACAATTTTGTGGGGAGGGGGGTTCTAGCAGGGGTCTAGCATTGAGTGGCTACGTACGGTCACGCTTTTTCTGTGTGTGTGTGTGTGGGGGGGGGGGGGGGGGCTCCCCAGCCACGCCCTGTAGTTCGATAACGTAACCACTCAAGTACTCAGAGGCCGGCCAGGTTGGCCTAGTGGTCAGCGCGTCTGACTCTACGTCAACAGGTCCCGGGTTCGAATCCCGGTGGTGGCGTCTAATTATCACGGAATTGACGAGTAAGTAGATCTGCAGAAACAGATTCTCCTCGGCCTAATCCCTGAAAATTAGAAAAGCCTGGAGCATGGAGCCTGATGTCTACGGACACTAAACATTGTCTAAAGTTGGCTGAAGGTGCCATAGACACGAAGCCATTAAACCAGCAGAAAAAAAAGAAGAAAAAAAAAAACCATTAAACCAGCAGAAAAAAAAAAAAAAAAGTACGCAGAGGGTGGCTTGTACTGTCTCTCGTAACGTGAAATGAACAATCCTCGTTTTCGTAGCTAAAGATGAAATTCGTCCATTCTTCATCACTCGAATGATTTCTTGGAGTCGTGCAGATGATAATTGAACGCTCGAAGAAGCACGGAGGATTTATTCGATGACATTTTGCACTCGGAGAATATTAGGTTTATTCTCTCGAAATTTCATGTTTGCATTTACCGCTCTTCTCGGTTATAAAACAGCATTTCTGGGATGTAACATTGGAGAGTCTCTACTCAGGGCCGTCCACTAAAAAAGGAACTTCGGTTCAAAAAACATTAGAATTCAGTTAAGATTACCAACGTTGAAGAGTGTTGTACAAACATTTGACGATTAGAACATCCCAAAAGGTCCTTTATCTAATGAACAACCATTTTTGGATGGTTTTAACAAAAATAAGCCCCTCCTCAGTGAAACAAAAGTTTCAGACTGCATAGACATACTGTCCGTTCCGGGCTCAGAGGCCAAAAGTTCCGGGTGCTGAAGCCGTAGCTTCGACTACTCCGGGTGTTACACCCGAAACTTTCGGCCTCTGAGCCCGGAACGCGGACGGTATCTCTGTATAACCCGTAAGTACGGCTTCTACGGCCGGAGCTTTCTTTCAGTGTTCATTTCATTTTTCGGGCGTAGAAATAAAACGTCAGAAAAAATATGGCATCTCTCGATGGAGTTAGGGAGATTCTGGCTAAACCCGTGAATCCGATTCTGGAATTCCTGGACGCTCGGATTACGGCGCCCACCGCGGCAGCATCACGGGCCCCGTCCCGTTACGTAACGAGTTAATGACGGGAGGATGCGGATACTTAAGGGTACTTAAGTCCCGCAAGGGCGGGGGAGTTATTTGGAGTTGATGACGCCTTCGCCACCCCCTCCGCCCCCTCTCCCCCCTCCCCCCAGGCGGAGCCGCAGCAACAATTGCAAGAACAAGAGGTAGAAAACAAAACAGGAAATAATCTTGAGGAGCTCCGACTCGAGAGGCCAGGAAAGCTCTCACGGACCGGAAATTTCTCCTGCGAGTCTGCCCTTGCCGCGTTACCAAGTGGCACGCTTTGTGATCGCCCGGCGTCCTAAGCTTTCCAAAGTTGAGGTCAAACAGGGTTTTGCAGGGACGGACTGGCCGGGGTGGCGATGGGGCGATCGCCCCACTTTCATCGGCCAAAAGGGGCCCCGGAGGGGCCCCTTTTGGCCGATTTGAAGGGCCGTATTTCGCCGTTTCGAAGAAGCGCCCGAGGGCTTTTTCGGTTCGTCCTCGAGAAAGGGGCCCGAGACTCCTGAGAGGACAGGACACTTTATTGCCGATTCGGAGAGCGCCCTGAAGGAGCTTTTTTATGCCATGCCGTATCTAAGGGCGTTGCATTTTGAGAGCCCTTTTTTCTGATTCGAATAAGTCCAAAGGGGTCCTTTTTTGTCATTTGGGAAGAGCCCGGAAGGACTCATTTATTGCCGATTCGAAGAAGACTCGATGGAGCCTTTTTTTGCCGCTTCTAAGGACCTTAAAAGAGCCCCTTTATCTGATTCGAAGGAGTCCTTTTTTGCCGTTTCCAAGGGACCATTTATTGCCGATTTGAAGAGGCCTTGATGCGGTTTTATACCGCCTCTAAGGACCTTCAAGACACCGGGCTCTTTATCGCCGATTCGACAAAAGGGTCCTTTTTGCCGGGGGCCCTTTGGTACTGATTCAGAGAGGCCTCGAGGGCGCATTTCTATGCAATTTTGAACTTTGGAGGCCCCTAGTAGGGAACCTTTCCTACCTTCCTCAAGGGATTTCGTAGGGGCCTTCGGCGATTTTTCCCCCCTTTAGCGAAATCCATAATGGGGGCTGTCCATATAATACGTAACGCAGTTTTTCCGATTTTTTTACTCCCATCCCCCCTCCGTAACGCATCGTAACGCAAGCTCGAACCATCCCCCCCCCCCTCAAAAAAAATAAATAAATACGTAACACAAGCCTCGCCCCTCCCCCCTATTTTGGTCAGTTTTTTAAATTAACAAGGAAAAAAAAGGTCTTATGGCAAAAAAGAGTTACGTAACGTTGGGCTTGACCCCCCTCCTCCCCCCCTTAATACGTTACGTATTGTATGGGCAGCCCCAATGACTTTTTTCTAATTCAAAAATTCCCGCGACATAAGGCCTCTTTTGACATGATGCGGATTCCGAGTTACGTGTTTTCAGAATTTAACCATCGATTTATTCATTCATTACGCGTCATTTCACTAGTAAACGGCACTGATTTTTCTATGAGCAGAGCGAAGAAAGGATCCAATAAAACGTTCAAAAGAAATTAAGACAGTTGTCAATTTTGGCGGCTAAAAAGTACATTTAAAAAAACAAACGAACAAAAAAATCCGAACTGTGTTTTTCAGAATGTGTTCTTTTTAGACTGTCACTATTACTATTCTACTTGATTCTATGTATCTTCTGTATACTAATTTAGCTTTGGCACAATTTTTCGTTGGAAGAGGAAAATAAAAGTTGAATTCCAAGTATACAACTGATTCTCATTTTTTTCATCCAGTTTAAGAAAATATACTAAGTTTTGCATTTCTGGTCTCTTTTTGGATAATGTTTCAAAAATAATATTAAAGAATAGGGTCTAAAATAGCGTAAAATTCATTCTAAAAGGGCCTAATTTTCAAAATTTTCCGGGGAGGGCCCCCGACCCCCCTTCTACTGGGGCCCCCCAGACCCCCCTAGGGGCCCGCCCCATACTTAATTTAGGGCCAGTCCGCCCCTGGGGTTTTGGCTGGTCGGTCGCTGACCGGAGCTCTCGGAACACCTCTTCCAAGAAATTTTGTTTAAATTGTCTTTATTTCGGGGTCAGAAACGTAGTGAGGGAGGGAATCGCAATATTTTTAGCCCCCTTCCTTGTCGAGAGAGAATTTCCGTTCAATATAATTTTAATCGTTCCGACTGATCTTCAACGGTTCAATTTTTAGCACATGGCCGTAAGTCTCTATATAGGATCACATTTTGCAATGGGTCTGAGGGCTGGAAAAGAACAGGATCCGTTCTTTCTTCAAAATTTTACGTAGAAAATTGGAAAGTTTAGAAAATAATTCTTAGATGAGGTATGAACAAGTATTTTCAACACCGAACAAATGGGACTCAGCAGTGGCGTGGCGTTGCGATATTTCGATTGTTCTACAGTTTTGTATAATCTGAGTTCCCGTGACGAGACGTGAGTGATTGATTATCCATATCTCCCCCTTGAAACCCGAGGAAAAGGATCGATAAACAGGGTGTTCACAACGAATACCTTAATAATCGATTTTTTATCATAGCTTTGAATGGGCAACTATCGATAATCAATCACTCGCGCCTCGCCACTGGAACTCAGATTATACTAGAGTCCCTTTATACTGAGAGTCAAGACAATTCAGCTCATGGATGTCACAAACGGAATAAAGATTACAGAAATTGAACGTTTTTCGTAATCTTTGATCGGCCCATTCTCAAATGCCTTTCTCCGTTCCTCCTCTCGTTCCGTTTGTTCCTTGCCGAACCCGTAATTCCCTGGTCCATTCCAGATTATAATCTTTGCAATTGGTGAAAATGTAATCTTTATTCCCGTTTTTGACACTGTGGAGGCCTAAAATACGGGAACCAATCAGAAATGGATTCAAATTGTCTTGACTCTCAGTATAAAGGGACTCTAGATTATACAAATGACGTGATCATCGGATCAAAGTAAGACTCTTTTCCCTACCTATAAGGGTTTTCCCCCCAAAAGTGCCCCCTATTGGAGTTATGGTTTGCGGAAGTTCTGGAAAATCATCGTTGTTTCTGAATTTTGGCGGGACTTTGGAGTTATGTATCAGTAGTAATAGTCGCCACTGGGAACCATCAAACTGTTTGACAGGTCCTATTGTTCTGTTTGACAGGTCATTATTGTTCGGTTTCTATTGTTAGGTAACTATTGTGTTGGTTCTATTGTTCGGTGACTATTGTGATGGTTCTATTGAATAAAATATTGAAAAGAGAATAATAGTGGTAAAGGTTGATGGATGATCTTTTCTTTGTATGGATGAATTCTATTATGCAACAAACAAAGGAGATCTTTTATAAGAAATCCAGGCTTTTATATTGGTATTTTTGAAACCTTTTGTTTGGAATATTTCGATTGTTGTGAATAAGAAAAGGATACCATTGAAAAAACTACTCTTATTTCATAGGTATTGTTGTGTTCAAGGAAGAATAGGTCTCCTTTATAATAATTCCAGGCTTTTGTATCGGTATTTTTGAAACCTTTTGTTTGGAATATTTTGATTGTTGTGAGTAAGAAAAGGATACCATTTTAAATACTGGTCTTATTTCATAGGTATTTGTGTTGTATGAATGAAAATAATGACGAAACCAAGGAATTAAAAGAGGAATGCTCATGGGTTGATTGATTCCGAAATTGAATATTAAGAATTCTTTGTATAATCGGATGAGTTAAAATATTCGAGAGACCCAAGCGTTTCCAGACGTAAGATTATTCTCAATACATCAAGTCTTTCTTTACGGAGCTAGGTATAACAGTGAGCACCGCACCGCAAAGAGAGGCCGATAGTATGTGTTTTTTTTTTTTTTTTTTAAAATAAAGAAAGGATCTATCTGTACAGCGTTGTCTATTTTAATGTGCTGACATCGCTCCACAGACGGACCCTTTTTTCTGAATTATTCATACGAAAAGGATAACACCGAGAAGTACATTTATAAGTAAAGTGTATTTTCCTATAAAGAGAATCTAATCCCTACCTAGTGGGACACGAAGTTTACAAATATGTAGGGGGAGCTTACAAACTAAGGTATTACAAAATATGTAGTATAAAAAATCAAGAGAGTAGAGAAATGTATTTTACAAATGAATCCGAGAGAAAACTTACAATCAAAGATCAATATTCTGTTTTAAAAAAAATATGATACATGAGACAGAGATATTGCAGGAAAAAAACTCAAGTCGGTCCGGACTAGAACCGAAAAGCAATCGTGCGAATCCCGTCCCGCCTATCGACACCGTTTAAGGGCTCAGCGACTGGATTATCACATTCATACGGTTAGATCCCGTACCGCCTATCGTCACCGTTTAAGGGCTCAGCGACTGGATCGAAAAAAAAATCAGGAGCATACAGAATAACTCGAATAACTAGTAGCCGGACTTTAATTGAAGACCGAGATTTCTTTCCATGATCGTGTCGAAAATGAATCCTACACAACCGCGTTGAACTTCATAGAACTTGTATTGTCCTACAGTAATATCGTCATAAAACTGGTTATGCAGGACATCTTCAGGACACTTCATCCCAAACAGTTTTGTCTGGACAGCGTGTCTGTCGTATTGTGCAGCTTCATATTTTAAAGTATCACAAAGTTTGTCGAAAATGAATTGAAGTTTTCTCTCGTCAGCTAAACATCTTTTAATACAACAGTCGATGCTGGGTATAAGGTCCTTGAAGGCGGTCCATGTAGACTCCGTGATGAAGATTTGACGAGCGTAGAGTCCAGGAGGAGCGAGAGTTTCCCCGATGACCACGCAGCTTTTGTCCTTTATTTTAGTGAACTCCAGTGACCGTCTCACAGATCCAAGCATTATATTGGGGCGAGGCACATTATGCTTGAGGTAGAGATCGATTTCCGACACGTTGGCGACGAGCTCATCCCATTCGTTGGGTTCTAGGTCGATTCCGTTCGGCACATCAGTATGTTTCAGAATTTTGATGCAGGTGGAGAAATTCGGATTTTGACGATTACCGACGATGATTTCCTTCGCTCCGGACCGTGTGAGGGAAAAGGAGTTGTTCATAATGGTGGGTAAGATCAGCTCACGAGGGAATTCCAACTTTTTGCGCGATGCCATGGTGAACGGAAGACACAACGCGAGCACAGAAGACGCGACAGGTCAGCAGACAAGAGCAGGACTGATCAAGCGCGGAGGGTGCAAGAATCTCAGTGGCAAGGTCTCCATCCCCACTCCGCTCTCGCGACCCTCCCCCCCCCCCCCCACCCGTGTATCTTACCCCTACTAGGTGTCAAGCACCCCCTCTCTTTTTTTACAGTTTCCGACAACAGCACGATTGAACCCCTCCACTAACACCACCAGAGTGGGGGTTATTCTGGAAACATCGATTGATTCTTTTCAATAAGATGGTATCGTTCTTTCGAGGAGGGCCCGGGAAAATGTTGAGAAACTGGTACATAAAGTGTCCGTTTGCCCGAAAATGGATGAAGAGAAGGCAATACTGACCGCATACTGAAGTGTTCAGACTTTGCAGCTCTTTTGGATTGAAAGTCCATTTTTTACAATTTTTCTGCAAAAAGTTCCTATGAGATTTGACGGTAGGTGGTAACCCGTAACTGTCGAAGTACTCCCGTTCCTTTCAGAATCAATGAAAATAGCTATCCAATGGCTACCAGGCTTGGAGTCAGGATCGGTGTTAACAATCATGCCACAGGGTAAAGGCGTTGCGTTCGGGAGAGTGTTGGCTGCGCAAACCATTGTAGGAATCGGGAGTGTCGCCAGACCCGCAGCCAATTGAAGGGTGTTCATAGTGATACAACCAATGTTTCAGCGCTGTCACATCAGCGAGAGCGCATCTGTAACCACTGCGTTTAAGCAAATTATGATGGAAACAATGGAGCTGTGGTTTGGTTAGATTTCTGACGGACGGGCAGTTCAGTTCCTCTAGATTAGTGACGGCTAGTCCTAGGAGAGTTGAGAGAAACAGTGTGATTTCACTCCCTTTCGCGTAAATGGATGTAGCCCGATCGGCGATTTCACGGACAGATCGGAGCCATTCCTCATACTCGATGTCACCATCGTCCCATTTCAAACCGTGAAAATCGTGGGTTAGATGACTGGCCTCCCTCCTCCGACCAGAGTCCAATTCCGAAAATTCGAAGGGAGGTTTGACGACCCAGTGACGGATAGCTTCCTCGTCTACACTGGAGATCGCGCACTCTTTCACTACAAAGCGATTTGAGTTTGATTTAAAACACTGGACCGAAATTACGAAACGCATCTTTACTGCACGGCGTACTAGCTAGGAATGAATGCACTGGTAGAGTCTCAACCACTTTTATCTACGCGCCAAAATCAACTATAACATTCCTGTTCCTATCGATCTCGACAACGTTGTCAAATTCAGCATAACTTACGATGGTCACCGCGTTAGCAAGAGCGGCTTTGAATCTGAGTTCCAGCCTCAGATTGCCATGTCGCACTAGACTCCAGTGGGATTTTACGTGAGCCTCAAGATCGGGCGTAAAATCTAATGCTATCAAGGCGTACCCTTGTTCGTAGTCTGATCTGGATATCTCATTGCCGGAATCAGAATAATGGATACCTGTGCCTGAGAATAGAGTGTGGTAGGCTCTGATGTACTCGTTGTTATCAAAATCGGGTGTCAAGATCATACCGGGTATCTGTTGACCGTCGACGTGGAACGAGACATAGTTCATGCCGAATGTTTCAAAGTTGAAAGGGTTAGTCGTTATACTGCCTGTGAAAGCTGCATTGGTGACCAAACCTACAATAATTCTCGTTGGTAATTGCCCATTCACTAAATTGTCCAATGACGCGCTCTGCACACCGGCGGCGATTGTGTTGGTTCTGACATCTACTCTGGTGATGGGGTATTTGGCAGTGGTTTTCTCTAGAGCTCTAGCGTGATTCAGGAGGATGGTCGGAGAAACCTTCACACGGCGTACATAGAGGGTCGCCTCGATGATATTAATTTTGTAATCGTTGGCGTTCGCAATGAGACAAAAAACGTCTCGAGACCTGACAAATTTCAGGCGCAGCTCCACTCCGTTGAGCAGGTATTTCTCTTGATTGAACAAGTCCCCGTGAACTTTTCCAATCATATCGACAGTCTTACTGCGCTTCGTAAATGCGCGGCGCGCTTTCAATCCAGCGCTATCCGCAGCATCCATCTTTCCAGGCTCATCCTTAACCCAAAGGTTACACGTCACATGAGAATTCTTAGCGGCAGGGCCGTAACTGAGCAAGCTCTCAAGGTAGCTCCTGTAAGGATAGGCGTTGCTCGGGGACGAGACAATTTTCTGGTTTAGATATGTGTCAACCTGGCTAAACAAAGAATGAAGCCAGTTGTTCACAGGGCCTACAATGTCGTCGTCGGCTGCGGCCAAAGCCGCGCCGTCCGCTTTCTTGACTATTTTGGCTTTGATACCGAGTAGTGTATGGCTCAAGTCAATGTACTCATCGCCTTGCCCGGGAACTACGAATTCCAAACTTGAAGATTCGTTAACGGATGAAACAGGCTTGTACTGAACCCATCCTCCGCTCTCAATGTGCGTTTGTGTAGGCGGCAGGCTGAACAGATCGAGTTCGGATTTGGAGCAATCGCAACTGTTGGAATGGACAAACGCCATGGTTCTTAAACCCCGAAAATATCAGCTTTGCTTCGAATCACTTTTTTACTGCGTTTCGCTTTTCCTGCTTTCTTACTACGTTTCACTTTTTTACCACGTTTTGCTTTACCACGGCGGCCTTTTTTCACGGACGTCTTGTTTTTACGAGAGCCCCGCTTCGACTGAGGCGACTTGCGTTTCTTTTTGGCTTTATAGCCCTTACCACGAAGGACTGCATCTAAAGCTTTTCTCTTCATGTTTTGTTTGAAATCATTGAATCGTCCTTCAAAAGCTTCTTTAGGCGCAATGTTCTGTTCCAGATCACCCATAAAGTCTGCTCCCGACTGAAATAGCTCTTTACCGAGCATCTGAGCGCCACGCTTTAAAACTGGCAATGACGCGCGAAACAACCCTTTGAGAAAACTGCCGATACCATGACCCCGCTGGTGCGGCGAGCCGCGAAACACCACGATATTGCCCGCGCCGGTTTGGTAATACATTAGCTCGGCTACTGAGACACTTTACGAAAATGAAGCTTAACGTTCAACTGTCCACTAGCGAATGGTACATTTTCACCCAAATCATCCCTTATATCCACTTCGATACGGTTAAATTCTCTTTTCATGAGAGGAATATAATGAGGATGAGTGAAAGTGTATGAAATCTGCGCTCCGGGCATTTTGCCGTGCTTTCCAACGTTTATGATGCGCAACAACGGCGCTAGAGTATCGCCTACCGGCTGCGGCTCTATTATATCTGTGTAAACGTACATATGACTCGGAATGAGAGCGTCTAATCTAGCAACGTCAACCCCTTCGGTTGTACCGAAGAGATCCTTCACAGGCATATAGAAGATTTTCTGGAGCAGAGGACTGAGGGTCATACAAACGACTTTAGGTTTAGGCACAATACGAATCCTACCGTTATTAATCAAAACATCACCTATCATAGAAAACTCTTGGTTATTTTTCATTTCTCCCATTAGGCTAGTGATTTCCTTGTACGGGCCGCCGTTGAGGTGTATCACTCCCGTTTCCCCAGGGTCCTCAGGCGTCTCTGCCCCTTGAACTTGGGTGTTGCCATTCGCGATGACAACGCGAGGTGTGGGTTTCAGCCGATACCTTACCCATAATTCCGACGAACTAGTATCAAACGAGATGGGATAGTGAATCTCGACCAAACCACATTCCCAGTTTCCTTGCAAACTGATACGTTTCGCTAATTGGGTATTGAAACGGGTAATTTTGTTATCAGGGAAAATATCCATTGAGCTGTTGGAAGGTAATGTCACAAAAAAATGTTCACTCATGACTGGAGACTCACTACTTCACTTTCAGGCACCCAAGAAGAAAACTTACTAGGCCAACCTTTCCAGCTGACGAGAACTTCAGGAATGCCCTTTCTTTTACGTTGATCGAGAATTTTATCTATTTTGTAAGCCTTAGATTCGTCAATTCGCACTGGCACGAGTTCAAATTCGTAAAATAACCCGTCAATCTTTTCTCCACTCAAATCCTCGAGTTCATAAACGGGTATCGGTCTCCGGACTACCCTTATGATTTTGAAGATTTCCTCCGTAAAATATGTGTCGTAGCCGTGCTCAAAAATGGTACGCTTGCGAGCGATTCGCACGTGCATGCCGACCTTTAACCTTGGCTGCATCACCGGTTCCCTACCCCTGTACAAATTTTTCCAAACTTGCAGTACATTTGTATCGTTCACATCGATAGGGCGCATTTTGATGGATGAGTGAACTGTATTATTATAGCTGTTTACCAAATCATCAAGAACATCGATATAGCGATAAGAATTTTTATAGGTTAGGTAGCGCCACATGCGCCCTTTAAGAGTCCTGTTAAACCGCTCTATCACCGCGGCTTTGACATCGGGATTTCGCGTCGTGTAGAAATTGATTCCATTCTTTTTAAAGAAATTCTGACACGCTGCTCCCGTAAACTCGCTACCCTTATCGCTTTCCAAGTGATATGGCCGCCGACCTTCGGCTAGAATACTTTCGAACGCCTTAATTATTTCAGTATTATGCTTAGATTTCAACGGTCTTACCCAAGCGTACTTACTCAGGACGTCAATACATGTGATCAAATAATTGTAACCATCATTATACTTTCCGATGTTTCTCATGTCACAAAGATCAACTTGCCACAGCTCGTCAATGTTGTCGACATTGTATCGGTTACGGGGGAATTTTTTACGGGCTAACCTATGCAGAGTATAAGTATCCTGTGCTGCCAACCAATGCCTAACGTTTTCCAACGACTCTCCTGAGGCTTTGGCTAGTTTAACCACGCTGGAGAAACTCGCGGGGTTAGCAGGATCATAATAAATTTTTTCCATCTTCTAATTTTAATTAAAATTGAAAGGCTCCCAAAACAACTTTTTACGTACCAGAATGGCCTTATGATTTTTAGGATAAGGATCCGAATGTACTTTTTTGACCCTCTTGTGGACTATCTTAGAAATTGAAGGCTCACCTTCCGCTTCAGGTCTGGGTGCACGACCAGCCGACTCAGGTGTTAAAGTTCTAATAAGGTCCCAACGCGACGGATTCCCAATAAGTTCCTGTGGGATATTCAGTCTCGAAAGCTCACGATAAAACGGCTCGTATCCGGTCGGTTGACCGGTATTTTTACGTTTACGCACTGCATCGTTTAGTAAATCGACGATGTTCGACCCTGGGATGGAATTATCCCCTATAGCAACCTTACCCGTTCGGTCCCATCGTATTTTGCCGTCCCGCTTTAATCTTTGTAGCAAAACTGAGGCCTTAAGACGGTATGTTGGTGGAACTGTCGCTAAAATATCTGTTTCCAACGCAGAATCTCCTTCCTCTTCTTTGGGCTCCCCGCCCCCCTCATCCCCATGCCTACCGGAGTCACCACTCTCGTACATCAATTTCAATGGTTTACGTCTCTGCTCAACAAATTGTAAGCAGCGCTGTAGAACTTGCTGGTACTGCGCCCATTTTTCAGAGTCGGTCATGTTTGAAGAGCGAAGGATTTGAGACAGCTCCTTATGCAGATTCTCCAAAGGGTCTGCAGAAACTGAAGCGTGCTTCAATCTCTCAAAACTCTCCGAAGGGACCAAAATCATTTTCTTAGCATGTTCCATCTCGTAAAACTTAAGATTCAGTAGGTAAGGTAAGGTAAGGTTAGGTTAGGTTAGGTTAGGTTAGGTTGGGTTAGGTTAGGTTAGGTTAGGTTAGGTTGGGTTAGGTTAGGTTAGGTTAGGTTAGGTTAGGTTGGGTTAGGTTAGGTTGGGTTAGGTTAGGTTAGGTTAGGTTGAGTTATGACAGGGCAGATGAAAGGACTGCACTCAGGATAGGGCCTAAAAGTAAAGGAATGAAGTTCTCACCTTTCTGCAGTAAGATTTTTTTCTTGGACTTCCACCCCCCTTTTCTAAGTGGCAAATTTCTCAACAAGACTTTATAAGTACTCAACTTTTTCTTTTCTTCAGATTTAAGAGGGACTCTACCTTTCAGCAAATTTAAAGAACACTCACAAATACACTTTACCAATTGTTTGTCTGCCTCCTTTAGTATAGCTAGTCTTTGCTTACGAGAAACTTTCAAGAGAGCCTGCAGCAAGTGTGCATGAGCCTTCACCTCTCGCGTCATTTTTAATACTGATCCTAACAAACGAGAGACAGCAATATTTATGGACTTATTTTCGAGGTACATAAACTACCATACCGCCGTCTTGAGGAAAAATCAGGGTACGAAAACGCAAATGCTCTGGAGTGTTTTGCTTCAAATCAACCAGCAAGTAACCATGAGCTTCTTTTGTGCTATCAGAAAAAGCCTCCTGCAAAAATTTAGAGTTCTGAGGGCACATTTGCTGAGCGAGGAATCTGATTTGCGTCTTGTCTCTTGGATTTTTGAACAAAACTAAATAGTGAGAATTTAAACTCAAGTCACGCTGGTTTTTTCCTTTATAAAAAATATTTTGAGTTATGAAAAAAATACTAATATTTTTATGATGACACCCCCTCGAAAATAAGTCTACCAAAACACTACTGTTCCCTGATTCTCTCATCAAATC
Source organism: Bemisia tabaci (assembly GCF_918797505.1). Classification (NCBI taxonomy): domain Eukaryota; kingdom Metazoa; phylum Arthropoda; class Insecta; order Hemiptera; family Aleyrodidae; genus Bemisia; species Bemisia tabaci. Next base: position 46,849 of record NW_027311795.1, read on the forward strand.
ATCAAGAATGATGAGAGTTGGACCTTCGGTATCAAAGTCTGCGTCTGGCAGTCCTTGCACAAATCGTATGTTAGGAATATCTAGATCAGGATGCCATAGACTAAAGTGCCATATTATATCAGAAAATTCAGTGTCACACATTTCTTTCAAATTGTCTAGAAATTTTAAAACGAAAGTACTTTTCCCACTATAACTGGGTCCCGAGACAATACAGGCCCAAGGATGGCTCCACTTTGAGCACATGTTGATGACTGACTTTCAAAAAAAGAGGTTTTCAAATATATATTTGATAGAAAAAATAAAATGAGAACAAGTACTTTTTTTACACTTTCAAAAATTTTCAAGTTTTATTCACAAAAAAATTCGAAAATTTGAGCCACAAAAAACATCATCTCAACACAAAAAAAGGAAATTCTCAATAAAAATATCACGCATGCAACATCAATTTCAAATTTCAAAAACTTTGAAAAAAAAAATGTCTACAAAATTTAAAGATCAAACCAGAGAAGGTGTCGATTAAAATTGATGCAAAAAAATGAGAATCAAAATCACAAATGAAAAATATATTTTTAGTTCAAAAGTAGGAAAAACTTTCAAAATGTCCAAAGAAAGTAAAAAATTCAAAATATATAATGTAAAAAATATTTAAAAATAGAGATTTTTTTTTACAAATTTACAAAAATGAAAATCTTACAAACTAATAGGAAAAACTTAACCTAATTGTTGGTCAAGTATCTAAAACTTCGAGTTCCCCAGTCCCGACAGTTTACAAAACAGAAAAATTGCAGATTAAATTAGTTTAACTGATGATACAAGATTTTGTATGACTAGTCTGTGACATCACTTTTATATGGAGGCAGACAAACAATTGATAAAGTGTATTTGTGAGTGTTCTTTAAATTTGCTGAAAGGTAGAGTCCCTCTTAAATCTGAAGAAAAGAAAAAGTTGAGTACTTATAAAGTCTTGTTGAGAAATTTGGCACTTAGAAAAGGGGGGTGGAAGTCCAAGAAAAAAATCTTACTGCAGAAAGGTGGGAACTTCATTCCTTTACTTTTAGGCCCTATCCTGAGTGCAGTCCTTTCATCTGCCCTGTCATAACTCAACCTAACCTAACCTAACCCAACCTAACCTAACCTAACCTAACCAACCTAACCTAACCTAACCCTAACCTAACCCAAAAAAAACCTAACCTAACCTACCTAACCTAACCTAACCTTACCTTACCTTACCTACTGAATCTTAAGTTTTCGAGATGGAACATGCTAAGAAATGATTTTGGTCCCTTCGGAGAGTTTTGAGAGATTGAAGCACGCTTCAGTTTCTGCAGACCCTTTGGAGAATCTGCATAAGGAGCTGTCTCAAATCCTTCGCTCTTCAAACATGACCGACTCTGAAAAATGGGCGCAGTACCAGCAAGTTCTACAGCGCTGCTTACAATTTGTTGAGCAGAGACGTAAACCATTGAAATTGATGTACGAGAGTGGTGACTCCGGTAGGCATGGGGATGAGGGGGGCGGGGGAGCCCAAAGAAGAGGAAGGAGATTCTGCGTTTGTGGAAACAGATATTTTAGCGACAGTTCCACCAACATACCGTCTAAAGGCCTCAGTTTTGCTACAAAGATTAAAGCGGGACGGCAAAATACGATGGGACGAAACGGGTAAGGTTGCTATAGGGGATAATTCCATCCCAGGGTCGAACATCGTCGATTTACAAACGATGCATGTGCGTAAACGTAAAAATACCGGTCAACCGACCGGATACGAGCCGTTTTATCGTGAGCTTTCGAGACTGAATATCCCACAGGAACTTATTGGAATCCGTCGCGTTGGGAACCTTATTAGAACTTTAACACCTGAGTCGGCTGGTCATGCACCCAGACCTGAAGCGGAAGGTGAGCCTTCAATTTCTAAGATAGTCCACAAGAGGGTCAAAAAAGTACATTCGGATCCTTATCCTAAAAATCATAAGGCCATTCTTGGTACGTAAAAAGTGTGTTTTGGGAGCCTTTCAATTTTAATTAAAATTCAGAAGATGGAAAAAAATTTATTATGATCCTGCTAACCCGCGAGTTTCTCCAGCGTGGTTAAACTAGCCAAAGCCTCAGGAGAGTCGTTGGAAAACGTTAGGCATTGGTTGGCAGCACAGGATACTTATACTCTGCATTAGGTTAGCCCGTAAAAAATTCCCCCGTAACCGATACAATGTCGACAACATTGACGAGCTGTGGCAAGTTGATCTTTGTGACATGAGAAAACATCGGAAAGTATAATGATGGTTACAATTATTTGATCACATGTATTGACGTCCTGAGTAAGTACGCTTGGGTTAAGACCGTTGAAATCTAAGCATAATACTGAAATAATTAAGGCGTTCGAAAGTATTCTAGCCGAAGGTCGGCGGCCATATCACTTGGAAAAGCGATAAGGGTAGCGAAGTTTACGGGAGCAGCGTGTCAGAATTTCTTTAAAAAGAATGGAATCAATTTCTACACGACGCGAAAATCCCGATGTCAAAGCCGCGGGTGATAGAGCGGTTTAACAGGACTCTTAAAGGGCGCATGTGGCGCTACCTAACCTATAAAAATTCTTATCGCTATATCGATGTTCTTGATGATTTGGTAAACAGCTATAATAATACAGTTCACTCATCCATCAAAATGCGCCCTATCGATGTTGTAAACGATACAAATGTACTGCAAGTTTGGAAAAATTTGTACAGGGTAGGGAGGGAACGTTGATGCAGCCAGGTTAAAGGTCGGCATGCACGTGCGAATCGCTCGCAAGCGTACCATTTTTTTGAGCACGGCTACGACACATATTTTACGGAGGAAATCTTCAAAATCAATAAGGGGTAGTCCGGAGACCGATACCCGTTTATGAACTCGAGGATTTGAGTGGAGAAAAGATTGACGGGTTATTTTACGAATTTGAACTCGTGCCATAGTCCAGGTTCTTATGTTCAAAAAAAGCTTCCCGTGGAACGGTAAGTGAAGCAAGTGTGGAAAATATCTTAATCTCTTCATTTCGATGCGTAAAAAAAGAATTTCGATGTTGTCAAGCTCAATTTGCGTCCAACCCCCCCAAAATCAAGATGGCGGCCAAAATGGGGGCTCGGGGGGTGAAAATTATGGAATTTGATTTTGATGTCATGATTGGGGTCAATTCTTATGTAATTTTGGTCGCAGAATCCGAATTTGAGGTCCAAAATACTCTCCGACCCAAAGGGATGCCCCAAATCCAAGATGGCCGCCAAAATCTCCAAGATAGGGTCAAAACTGCGATACGTATGTATAAAAGTGCCAAGTAGGGTGTCCTTGGTAGGGTTCTTTGGGTCGGAGATTTCACCTATGATGTCAAAAAACTTACCACGGATCCATTGAAGCCCAAAAAAATCAAAATGGCGGCCAAAAGGGCTGCCGTTGCGGGGGGTGAAATATTTTGTTGAGGCAAACATCGTCGAATGAGGTGTCACTGTATAGGTTTTTTGGGTCGTAGATTCCAAAAATGAGGTCCAAATAACAAAATAAGCTGATAGAAGTTCTCGAAAAGCCAAAATGGCGGCCATAATGGCTGCCGCCCAGGCATTGAACGCGTTTGAACAGTAGGGTGTCCCATTTTGGACGTTTAAAAAAAAAAAAAAATGCGAAATCCAACAGAGATACCTGCCAAAAAGTTGTCATAGTTAGAAAAAAAAGCAAAAAAAATCTCAGGGTCGTAGCTAAAGTTTGAGTGGTCCCGCAAGGTACTTAAGATGTTTCACCGATTTCTCATCTTGGCAATCTTGGCGATCTTGCAGATTTTTTTTTCGGTAAATGCAATCGAGGTAAAAAGTCGCAAATGCGGATAATGAGACTTCTGATACTATATTTTAAGAGAAAAATAACGGTTTGGACCCACGAGGATCAGAATCCCTCGTTCTTAGCTCTCAAAATGCAAAAATCAGCGATTTTAGCATTTTGTAGTCAAACCGCTGCTCGACCGTCGCTCGACTTAAATGTCGCGGCATTTGACGCGCTGTTTCACAATGATCCCATTGTAGGAGTGAAAAGTCCTTCAAGTATGTTCATTAGAGGTGTAAGAGAGTCACTTTGACCAATTTTTGTTGCTTTTAAACATTGAGCTCATCGTTTAAAATGTTTTTTATTTTTTGTTTTTTTTTTTGTTTTGTTAATATAATTTTCCTGTTTTTCATCATTTTTTAAAATGGTTTAAAAAGGGCGACTCATCTTACACCAAAATTGAACTCCTTTGGCGAACAATATACGTAGATGGTCAAATACTTCCTCTAAAACAGTTTTTGGATTCAAAGCCTCCCAAAAAAGCCGATGTTGCCATATTTTATCCCCGGAAAACACAAAAAACCGAGAGTACCTATTTTAGTATTTGGAGGCTGTTCCTCACCGAGCTCATTGAGCAAATTTCAGCAAACTTTGAATTTTCATACGTTATGACCAGATTACTAGTGATTATGTACATGTGTTTATCTACACAGCCTCCCACCGAGGCGCGACGTTGCCATATACCATCGATAAAAATTCGATAGAAATCCGCGTTTCCTTAGATTTGAGCCATTTTTTTCGGATATTGCACATGGAATACTTATGTAAAACTTAAAATACAGTATTCAGAGATGGAAGGGGATCATACCTTGTGGCAATAATCATTATTTTAAGATCCTGCGCTTATCGACGACCCATTTCTTACGAATTCTAAGCATGATGTTTGTGATGTCTCCAAATCTGAGGGAGTGCAAACTCCTTGAAGGACTTTGGGAGGGTAGAGGAATTTCCATTTTGCGGTTTGAGAAAAAAATGGGGAAATTACGAGGCAGCATTCTTAGCAATCGGTACCCTTCCAAAAGGACGGGGTTGGGGGGGAGGGCTAGGTTTAAGGGTGGGCAAAAATTCAGCATTGAGAACCCGTGTTTTTTAAATGTGGCACTGTTTCTTTATGGTCCTCAGATCACGGTCAATGTTTGAAAGTCGCATCCTCGTGCACAAACATCATGACTAGAAATCGTAAGAAATGGGTCGTCTATAAGCGCAGGGTCTTAAAATAATAGATATTGGCACAAGGTATGATCCCCTTCTATCTCCACGGAAAAAAACGAGTTTAGGGTTAGGACCTGCGGGGCAGGGTCGGCCCTACACCCGGGGTAGGTAAAATGCTTCACCTAAACATCGAAGGGGCAGGCCCATGCTGAAGTTAAGGTTCAGCCCTACCTGCCTCAGGGCCTAGTCCTACCTGAGGCGGGGCGAGCACTAACCACATAGGGCTGGGCCCTGGAGAAGGTAGGGCTGGGTCCTGAAGAAGGTAGGGCTGGACCCTGCAATGCGGGAAGGGCCGGACCCCCTAAAAAGAATTCGAGGATGTTACTCTACTTGTACGAGCATATTTAGCGCGCTCTATGCACTGTTCTATGAAGAACTCACACAAAATCGGAGAGACTGTATTTTGGATATTTCAGTTTGAACATTGAATGGCAAAGAAATAGTAAATTTTAAAAAAGCCTGAATTACGGCCATTTAAATAATTCTAAGCTCAATTTCAATGGCATATTCAGAATCTACATGAAAAAGTGGTCTAGAAACACTCTTTCAAAGCATGATGGATTGATAAAGAGTCTCGCTATGGAGAGTCAAAGAGAGGAGAGTCGAGAAAATGAGAATCGCTAAAACGGGGTGTTTTGAATACCGCTAAAATTCACCCATCTTTGGGGTCGATATCTCGCGAACGGGGCGTCAGATGGAAAAACCCTTCAAAATAGGTTTCTTAATATGATATAAAGACCCCGTACACCAATTTTCAGCCAAATCGGAGGGGGTCGGGTTTCGAGCTTGGTTGCGTTGACGTGGAATGACCCATATGTATTCCATGTGCAATATCCGAAAAAATGGCTCAAATCTAAGGAAACGCGGATTTCTATCGAATTTTATCGATGGTATATGGCAACGTCGCGCCGCGGTGGGAGGCTGTATAGATAAACACATGTACATAATCACTAGTAATCTGGTCATAACGTATGAAAATTCAAGGTTTGCTGAAATTTGCTCAATGAGCTCGGTGAGGAACAGCCTCCAAATACTGAAATAGGTACTCGGTTTTTTTTGTGTTTTCCGGGGATAAAAATATGGCAACATCGGCTTTTTTGGGAGGCTTTGAATCCAAAAACTGTTTTAGAGGAAGTATTTGACCATCTACGTATATTGTTCGCTTTTTAAACCATTTTAAAAAATGATGAAAAACAGGAAAATTATATTAACAAAACAAAAAAAAAACAAAAAATAAAAAACATTTTAAACGATGAGCTCAATGTTTAAAAGCAACAAAAATTGGTCAAAGTGACTCTCTTACACCTCTAATGAACATACTTGAAGGACTTTTCACTCCTACAATGGGATCATTGTGAAACAGCGCGTCAAATGCCGCGACATTTAAGTCGAGCGACGGTCGAGCAGCGGTTTGACTACAAAATGCTAAAATCGCTGATTTTTGCATTTTGAGAGCTAAGAACGAGGGGGATTCTGATCCTCGTGGGTCCAAACCGTTATTTTTCTCTTAAAATATAGTATCAGAAGTCTCATTATCCGCATTTGCGACTTTTTACCTCGATTGCATTTACCGAAAAAAAATCTGCAAGATCGCCAAGATTGCCAAGATGAGAAATCGGTGAAACATCTTAAGTACCTTGCGGGACCACTCAAACTTTAGCTACGACCCTGAGATTTTTTTTGCTTTTTTTTCTAACTATGAGACAACTTTTTGGCAGGTATCTCTGTTGGATTTCGCATTTTTTTTTTTTTTAACGTCCAAAATGGGACACCCTACTGTTCAAACGCGTTCAATGCCTGGGCGGCAGCCATTATGGCCGCCATTTTGGCTTTTCGAGAACTTCTATCAGCTTATTTTGTTATTTGGACCTCATTTTTGGAATCTACGACCCAAAAAACCTATACAGTGACACCTCATTCGACGATGTTTGCCTCAACAAAATATTTCACCCCGCAACGGCAGCCCTTTTGGCCGCCATTTTGATTTTTTTGGGCTTCAATGGATCCGTGGTAAGTTTTTGACATCATAGGTGAAATCTCCGACCCAAAGAACCCTACCAAGGACACCCTACTTGGCACTTTTACATACGTATCGCAGTTTTGACCCTATCTTGGAGATTTTGGCGGCCATCTTGGATTTGGGGCATCCCTTTGGGGTCGGAGAGTATTTTGGACCTCAAATTCGGATTCTGCGACCAAATTTACATAAGAATTGACCCCAATCATGACATCAAAATCAAATTCCATAATTTTCCCCCCGAGCCCCCATTTTGGCCGCCATCTTGATTTTGGGGGGTTGGACGCAAAATTGAGCTTGACAACATCGAAATTCTTTTTTTACGCATCGAAATGAAGAGATTAAGATATTTTCCACACTTGCTTCACTTACCGTTCCACGGGAGTACATAAGAACCTGAACTACCAGTGCGAATTGACGAATCTAAGGCTTACAAAATAATAAAATTCTCGATCAACGTAAAAGAAAGGGCATTCCTGAAGTTCTCGTCAGCTGGAAAAGGTTGGCCTAGTAAGTTTTCTTCTTGGGTGCCTGAAAGTGAAGTAGTGAGTCTCCAGTCATGAGTGAACATTTTTTTGTGACATTACCTTCCAACAGCTCAATGGATATTTTCCCTGATAACAAAATTACCCGTTTCAATACCCAATTAGCGAAACGTATCAGTTTGCAAGGAAACTGGGAATGTGGTTTGGTCGAGATTCACTATCCATCTCGTTTGATACTAGTTCGTCGGAATTATGGGTAAGGTATCGGCTGAAACCCACACCTCGCGTTGTCATCGCGAATGGCAACACCCAAGTTCAAGGGGCAGAGACGCCTGAGGACCCTGGGGAAACGGGAGTGATACACCTCAACGGCGGCCCGTACAAGGAAATCACTAGCCTAATGGGAGAAATGAAAAATAACCAAGAGTTTTCTATGATAGGTGATGTTTTGATTAATAACGGTAGGATTCGTATTGTGCCTAAACCTAAAGTCGTTTGTATGACCCTCAGTCCTCTGCTCCAGAAAATCTTCTATATGCCTGTGAAGGATCTCTTCGGTACAACCGAAGGGGTTGACGTTGCTAGATTAGACGCTCTCATTCCGAGTCATATGTACGTTTACACAGATATAATAGAGCCGCAGCCGGTAGGCGATACTCTAGCGCCGTTGTTGCGCATCATAAACGTTGGAAAGCACGGCAAAATGCCCGGAGCGCAGATTTCATACACTTTCACTCATCCTCATTATATTCCTCTCATGAAAAGAGAATTTAACCGTATCGAAGTGGATATAAGGGATGATTTGGGTGAAAATGTACCATTCGCTAGTGGACAGTTGAACGTTAAGCTTCATTTTCGTAAAGTGTCTCAGTAGCCGAGCTAATGTATTACCAAACGGCGCGGGCAATATCGTGGTGTGTTTCGCGGCTCGCCGCACCAGCGGGGTCATGGTATCGGCAGTTTTCTCAAAGGGTTGTTTCGCGCGCGTCATTGCCAGTTTTAAAGCGTGCGCTCAGATGCTCGGTAAAGAGCTATTTCAGTCGGGAGCAGACTTTATGGGTGATCTGGAACAGAACATTGCGCCTAAAGAAGCTTTTGAAGGACGATTCAATGATTTCAAACAAAACATGAAGAGAAAAAGCTTTAGATGCAGTCCTTCGTGGTAAGGGCTATAAAGCCAAAAAGAAACGCAAGTCGCCTCAGTCGAAGCGGGGCTCTCGTAAAAAACAAGACGTCCGTGAAAAAAGGCCGCCGTGGTAAAGCAAAACGTGGTAAAAAAGTGAAACGTAGTAAGAAAGCAGGAAAAGCGAAACGCAGTAAAAAAGTGATTCGAAGCAAAGCTGATATTTTCGGGGTTTAAGAACCATGGCGTTTGTCCATTCCAACAGTTGCGATTGCTCCAAATCCGAACTCGATCTGTTCAGCCTGCCGCCTACACAAAACGCACATTGAGAGCGGAGGATGGGTTCAGTACAAGCCTGTTTCATCCGTTAACGAATCTTCAAGTTTGGAATTCGTAGTTCCCGGGCAAGGCGATGAGTACATTGACTTGAGCCATACACTACTCGGTATCAAAGCCAAAATAGTCAAGAAAGCGGACGGCGCGGCTTTGGCCGCAGCCGACGACGACATTGTAGGCCCTGTGAACAACTGGCTTCATTCTTTGTTTAGCCAGGTTGACACATATCTAAACCAGAAAAATTGTCTCGTCCCCGAGCAACGCCTATCCTTACAGGAGCTACCTTGAGAGCTTGCTCAGTTACGGCCCTGCCGCTAAGAATTCTCATGTGACGTGTAACCTTTGGGTTAAGGATGAAGCCTGGAAAGATGGATGCTGCGGATAGCGCTGGATTGAAAGCGCGCCGCGCGCATTTACGAAGCGCAGTAAGACTGTCGATATGATTGGAAAAGTTCACGGGGACTTGTTCAATCAAGAGAAATACCTGCTCAACGGAGTGGAGCTGCGCCTGAAATTTGTCAGGTCTCGAGACGTTTTTTTGTCTCATTGCGAACGCCAACGATTACAAAATTAATATCATCGAGGCGACCCTCTATGTACGCCGTGTGAAGGTTTCTCCGACCATCCTCCTGAATCACGCTATAGAGCTCTAGAGAAAACCACTGCCAAATACCCCATCACCAGAGTAGATGTCAGAACCAACACAATCGCCGCCGGTGTGCAGAGCGCGTCATTGGACAATTTAGTGAATGGGCAATTACCAACGAGAATTATTGTAGGTTTGGTCACCAATGCAGCTTTCACAGGCAGTATAACGACTAACCCTTTCAACTTTGAACATTCGGCATGAACTATGTCTCGTTCCACGTCGACGGTCAACAGATACCCGGTATGATCTTGACACCCGATTTTGATGAACAACGAGTACATCAGAGCCTACCACACTCTATTCTCAGGCACAGGTATCCATTATTCTGATTCCGGCAATGAGAATATCCAGATCAGACTACGAACAAGGGTACGCCTTGATAGCATTAGATTTTACGCCCGATCTTGAGGCTCACGTAAAATCCCACTGGAGTCTAGTGCGACATGGCAATCTGAGGCTGGAACTCAGATTCAAAGCCGCTCTTGCTAACGCGGTGACCATCGTAAGTTATGCTGAATTTGACAAACAACGTTGTCGAGATCGATAGGAACAGGAATGTTATAGTTGATTTTGGCGCGTAGATAAAAGTGGTTGTGGGACTCTACCAGTGCATTCATTCTAGCTAGTACGCCGTGCAGTAAAGATGCGGTTTCGTAATTTCGGTCCAGTGTTTTAAATCAAACTCAAATCGCTTTGTAGTGAAAGAGTGCGCGATCTCCAGTGTAGACGAGGAAGCTATCCGTCACTGGGTCGTCAAACCTCCCTTCGAATTTTCGGAATTGGACTCTGGTCGGAGGAGGGAGGCCAGTCATCTAACCCACGATTTTCACGGTTTGAAATGGGACGATGGTGACATCGAGTATGAGGAATGGCTCCGATCTGTCCGTGAAATCGCCGATCGGGCTACATCCATTTACGCGAAAGGGAGTGAAATCACACTGTTTCTCTCAACTCTCCTAGGACTAGCCGTCACTAATCTAGAGGAACTGAACTGCCCGTCCGTCAGAAATCTAACCAAACCACAGCTCCATTGTTTCCATCATAATTTGCTTAAACGCAGTGGTTACAGATGCGCTCTCGCTGATGTGACAGCGCTGAAACACTGGTTGTATCACTATGAACACCCTTCAATTGGCTGCGGGTCTGGCGACACTCCCGATTCCTACAATGGTTTGCGCAGCCAACACTCTCCCGAACGCAACGCCTTTACCCTGTGGCATGATTGTTAACACCGATCCTGACTCCAAGCCTGGTAGCCATTGGATAGCTATTTCATTGATTCTGAAAGGAACGGCGAGTACTTCGACAGTTATGGGTTACCACCTACCGTCAAATCTCATAGGAACTTTTTGCAGAAAAATTGTAAAAAATGGACTTTCAATCCAAAAGAGCTGCAAAGTCTGAACACTTCAGTATGCGGTCAGTATTGCCTTCTCTTCATCCATTTTCGGGCAAACGGACACTCTATGTACCAGTTTCTCAACATTTTCCCGGCCCTCCTCGAAAGAACGATACCATCTTATTGAAAAGAATCAATCGATGTTTCCAGAATAACCCCCACTCTGGTGGTGTTAGTGGAGGGGTTCAATCGTGCTGTTGTCGGAAACTGTAAAAAAAGAGAGGGGGGTGCTTGACACCTAGTAGGGGTAAGATACACGGGTGGGGGGGGGGGGGGAGGGGGGAGGGTCGCGAGAGCGGAGTGGGGATGGAGACCTTGCCACTGAGATTCTTGCACCCTCCGCGCTTGATCAGTCCTGCTCTTGTCTGCTGACCTGTCGCGTCTTCTGTGCCCGCGTTGTTTCTTCCGTTCACCATGGCATCGCGCAAAAAGTTGGAATTCCCTCGTGAGCTGATCTTACCCACCATTATGAACAACTCCTTTTCCCTCACACGGTCCGGAGCGAAGGAAATCATCGTCGGTAATCGTCAAAATCCGAATTTCTCCACCTGCATCAAAATTCTGAAACATACTGATGTGCCGAACGGAATCGACCTTGAACCCAACGAATGGGATGAGCTCGTCGCCAACGTGTCGGAAATCGATCTCTACCTCAAGCATAATGTGCCTCGCCCCAATATAATGCTTGGATCTGTGAGACGGTCACTGGAGTTCACTAAAATAAAGGACAAAAGCTGCGTGGTCATCGGGGAAACTCTCGCTCCTCCTGGATTCTACGCTCGTCAAATCTTCATCACGGAGTCTACATGGACCACCTTCAAGGACCTTATACCCAGCATCGACTGTTGTATTAAAAGATGTTTAGCTGACGAGAGAAAACTTCAATTCATTTTCGACAAACTTTGTGATACTTTAAAATATGAAGCTGCACAATACGACAGACACGCTGTCCAGACAAAACTGTTTGGGATGAAGTGTCCTGAGGATGTCCTGCATAACCAGTTTTATGACGATATTACTGTAGGACAATACAAGTTCTATGAAGTTCAACGCGGTTGTGTAGGATTCATTTTCGACACGATCATGGAAAGAAATCTCGGTCTTCAATTAAAGTCCGGCTACTAGTTATTCGAGTTATTCTGTATGCTCCTGATTTTTTTTCGATCCAGTCGCTGAGCCCTTAAACGGTGACGATAGGCGGTACGGGATCTAACCGTATGAATGTGATAATCCAGTCGCTGAGCCCTTAAACGGTGTCGATAGGCGGGACGGGATTCGCACGATTGCTTTTCAGTTCTAGTCCGGACCGACTTGAGTTTTTTTCCTGCAAATGGAACACTACTTTTTCCTGTAATATCTCTGTCTCGTGTATCATATTTTTTTAAACAGAATATTGATCTTTGATTGTAAGTTTTCTCTCGGATTCATTTGTAAAGTACATTTCTGTACTCTCTTGATTTTTTATACTACATATTTTGTAATACCTTAGTTTTTTAAGCTCCCCTACATATTTGTAAACTTCGTGTCCCACTAGGTAGGGATTAGATTCTCTTTATAGGAAAATACACTTTACTTATAAATGTACTTCTCGGTGTTATCCTTTTCGTATGAATAATTCAGAAAAAAGGGTCCGTCTGTGGAGCGATGTCAGCACATTAATATAGACAACGCTGTACAGATAGATCCTTTCTTTATTTAAAAAAAATAAAAAAAAACATACTATCGGCCTCTCTTTGCGGTGCGGTGCTCACTGTTATACCTAGCTCCGTAAAGAAAGACTTGATGTATTGAGAATAATCTTACGTCTGGAAACGCTTGGGTCTCTCGAATATTTTAATTCATCCGACCATACAAAGAATTCTTAATATTCAATTTCGGAATCAATCAACCCATGAGCGTTCCTCTTTTACTTCCTTGGTTTCGTCATTATTTTCATTCATACAACACAAATACCTATGAAATAAGACCAGTATTTAAAATGGTATCCTTTTCTTATTCACAACAATCAAAATATTCCAAACAAAAGGTTTCAAAAATACCGATACAAAAGCCTGGATTTATTATAAAGGAGACCTATTCTTCCTCGAACACAACAATACCTATGAAATAAGAGTAGTTTTTTCAATGGTATCCTTTTCTTATTCACAACAATCAAAATATTCCAAACAAAAGGTTTCAAAAATACCAATATAAAAGCCTGGATTTCTTATAAAAGATCTCCTTTGTTTGTTGCATAATAGAATTCATCCATACAAAGAAAAGATCATCCATCAACCTTTACCACTATTATTCTCTTTTCAATATTTTATTCAATAGAACCATCACATTAGTCACCGAACAATAGAACCAACACAATAGTTACCTAACAATAGAAACCGAACAATAATGACCTGTCAAACAGAACAATAGGACCTGTCAAACAGTTTGATGGTTCCCAGTGGCGACTATTACTACTATCACGCAAGTGCCAAAATTGCGAAAGAAAGAAAGA